>NW_006799976.1:3013242-3065764 GCF_000485575.1 Poecilia formosa
CCCCCCACCCACCCGTCGAAGGCGCGGGGGGAATTCCGCGCGGTTTTCTGGCGCCAGCTGGGCCACATAACGATAAACGGGAGTGGCTCGGCGTTTCGGTATGGCAGCGTCAGAGCGGGAGGCTGATAATGGAACCTGACTGATTGTGAGACCTTGAAAGACCGCATCCAGTGAGAGGGGTTCAAATGCCCAGGTCGGCACGCCGTTTTGAATGCAGGCGGTTCGGTTCCGCCGGCGTGTTGACTGCAGGCAGCTGCGTCACAGATGGTCACAGTTTCCTATATAAGAGCTGTGGCTTTGGCAGTCACTTCTCCAGAATGGTTATTGTTAGGCAGCACAAACCAGAAGAAGAAGAAGACGAAGAAAAAAAGTTCTACTCTTATTGAGCTCACTTTTCTTCTAAAACTTCAGCTTTACTCACCTAGTGGGGGACAATTCATTCCTTTCTGCTCACTACCTATTACCAGAAGTTAGTCAGTCTGGTCTCAGGCTTCCTGTGGAACCCTCCCAAACCCAGAAGGTGAGATGGAGGCGAGCACTGAAAGCCCGGAATCCGACATCATAAATAACAAAAAAAAAAACAAAAAAAAGTCTAAATGTTTCGGACCAACGAGACTCTGTTGACCGACCATAGTTTTCCACATTCCTCCGCTTTAACTGATTCCGTCTTCTCCCCAAACGGACTTTGTTTTTACGGCGAAGCATAAACCATTGCAATGGCGTGCCGTTTTACCGTGAAGTAGTATATCACACAAATAAACATCTTCAGAATAAGCCTGACTGTAGGCCTTTCATTGGATTCACTGGGTTAAAGTTACAAAAATGTTTCCATAAGTAGATTAAACTGTCAGCGTTGGCTCTGCCTTTGTCTGGGTAATGTATTCTCATGTTGGAAATAAAACCTTCCTCTCCCTTTTGGAACTATATTTTGAATAACCTATTGCAGATATCAGAATTATAACAACGCGGATGCTACAACCTGCAAGAACCGGGACCGATTTCTGGGTGCTCTCGTATATCAAGTAGCTCAAGATTTTTTCTTTTCTTCAACAGAAATTATGCATGGAATCAAAGAGTCATAGATTTTTGATGTGAAAGTAGGTAGCGGTTTGAAGCTTTGAAGCCTCTGAAGTGTCAGAAGATAAAAGAAGGCAAAAGGAATGAGGCTTGTAGTTCACTGCATGAACCTCATTTAATGACATCCTCTGTTAAAAGCCTCAAACTCCCTCATGTTCTCACCTTGTGCTGTAGTTTCCTGCAGGTAACGTTTGTTTCCTTTGGTGTTTGGAAGGAGCAGCATCTTGAAACGGCTCGGCTTCATCTTGCACAGCTTGACGTTTCTAAATCTGTCACTGAGGTATTTCAGGAGTCTGCGTTGCTTTATGGCCGCTACAATTTCTGAAAGGCGCCCCAAGTTGACCTCAGCTTCACTTCCTGTCAGTCCCCACAGGCCTGTGAGCAGAGGAGCTACGAGTCAGGTGACTTCTGTACGACCCAATTAGGTGCTGACCTCTAAGGGAGAAAGTCACTATGTGGAAATATTTAATTTTTCCAAGTTAAGCCTCAAGTCTACAACAATTGCCTTTTAATGTAACATTTATTTCACCGTCCAAAAGTTCTGCTATAGACTATAAGCTATAGGCTTTGTGATATTATGAAAATTGATCATATACTTAACAAGTTGTGGTTGCTAGGTAACCAAAGAGTGAGCGAGTTGGTTGATGCCACCAACCGAGCTAAGCCGGCTAAGATGGTTGAGAGCTTGAGCAACCATAGCATTTCCTCTGCCTACAGTTCTGGATCACAGTTCAGGGAAATTATTGAACATTTTATCAGATGGATTTTGTTTGTATTCACACCAACCCAGTTTAGTCCGCTTTAATCAAACTCTGGTTTGTTTAACTAGAAGGTCAGGTTCAATTGGCGAGGTGTGAATGCGCAATCAAACTCTTCATACGGACTATAAAACTTTGGTCTCGGTTCGGTTGAAGTGAACTCTGACGCCATTCGAATGCGAGCGAACCGGCAGCCGCTCCAAAAGCAGGAAGCTAAATGGGCATTCTGGTCAATATATTACTCCCTTCTCTGTGGGGTTAGCAAAGGCGTTGTTGGTTACCATGGCAATGGATCTGCATGTAGAGTAAAACATAGAGTAAAACAGACACACTGAGTGAAGAAAAGCAGAATATAAGCAGCTTGAAGTTGTTTTACGCCTGTTTATCAGTTTTATTTTCCCTCTGGTGTAGCGCTGTAATTTTTTAGACTTTCAATAAATGACAAAAACTGGACTGATCGCCTTGTTTGTTTGATTCATAACGGTCAAAAATTCATCCCCAATCAAACCGAGTCTACCAGACTATTAGGAGTGAAAACACCCTTTCTCTCAATATTGATCACTTGTCTAGTCAGGGCACGAGTCTATGTTGAGTCTCAAACTTGTGACTTGAGTAGGAGTCTCAAACTTGAGTTGCCATCTCTGTTTTGAGACCAACTCTACTACATGTACCTAATCCCACAAAAGTCCTTCAAGACTCACACCAATCTGCCAGCAAAGCAGTGATCCACTGCTGTAGCATGCAGAGAGCGCCAGCGCGTGCCAGTGAGACTTTCCAGCTCCTGCAACCAGGTCAGTGTTATCCACCGAAAACCTTTTTGCGGCTGCTCTCATCCCCACACCGACGTAATGTCAGTTCCTGTCGTTTGCTTTGGGGGCTCTCAGACATTGTTTAGCATAAACTGAGGCCTGGCTGGTTAATTAGTTCCAGTGTGCGATCCGGAGCCACTGAAACCGAAACGTTCCATCCCTCTGTCTGAGGCTCTGCAGGGAAGAAGAAAGAGCCCCAAACGAAAGTGGAACATCAATCCCGATGATGCTGACGAAGGAAGTCTGTGTCACTTTAACGAAGAGACCAGAGGAAGTCCTCTCCAAGTGTTTTAATCATTTTTCCATCTTGCTTTGATTTCTTTCTCTTGACTACTTAAAGGTGAATCAAGTCTTCCCAAATCGGTAACTGCAGAGTAAACATTTCGAGGTTTCAAATATACATGCACGGAAGCAGAGACGGTGATGCATGCTGTGTTATTTCCAGGTTTGACGTGAAACATGTGTGATGGATCCGCAGTGCCACATATGGTGCAGGTGGAGAGATGAAGTCCTTCAGCTTTCATCTCGCATGCAATCGCTATGCTATGGATGGGTAGTGATGATTAATGCAGCCCAGTGATATATGGCACCAAAAAATGGAAAGGCATATTTATGAGGTCCTTTAATCTCCCTTGACAACGGCCCTTGTGTGAGCCAACGGGCTCATCTCCCGTGGCCGCCGCATCAGACCAACTGCTCTCCTCTGCGCCGTGAATTACGGCTGTCACCTGTCGGGGATTTCACAGGACGGCACCTCATTTGAGGTCAATTTCTGTCTTTCCCAGCAGATCAGCCGGTCCAGCGGAGAGAGGCAAGCTGATAGAATTCGGGATTTTTGAGGAGCACGGATTATAGGATCAAAAGCCAGTGGCGCTAATCCCTCCCTGTTATTAAAGATGATCGCGCTATAAATGACAACACATGTAAAAACTTCTCCCAACTCCAAACTCTTAGCAGCGTATGTAAGTACTTAGCCGAACCAGGCTCGGGAGGGGAGGTGGTGGGGGTTTGCTTGCTTGCCGCGGAGCTGGATTAATCATGAGAGATGAGATGTTGAGCCTATAGTTACACTCTAAGTTCCTTAAGTTATTTTTTTTCCGTCTTTCTATGTGAGGAAGTGCAGACGTCACCGTTAAATAGAAGAAGGAATGAGGAAGCAGCAGCAGAGAGGTTATGGGAGCCACTGTCTCTTCCCAGTACACTGCAATTATCTCCTGGAACTCTCGGAGCTAATTGGAAGAGATGTGGGATAAATCCCTGCCTGGGGGGATTGTGCTAATTCTCCACTTTCAGCTGACCTAATAAGAGGGACATCTCCTGGATCTGGAATGGTGGTGGAACAATGTGAGACAATATCATGTGTTAACATGCATACCTCATGGCCCTCAAGACACTAGGAAGTGCATAACACGCCGTCTGTGTTCAACGGCTTACAAGCTTTTTTTTGTTTTTATAATATCCGTGCGTGTGAGGGTGTTATTTCTGGGCAGTCAGCCCAGTACCTCTCCAGCTGACGCTGCCCTCGTATTACTTTGTCCGATGAACATCCCTAACAGCACAGACACTCGCTTCACGGATTCCTCCTGAGCAGCGAAGTGTGGACAACCACAGCAAGGGCTCCTCTGCGCATATGACAAATCTAATCCTTCTTCTTCTGACTTCTAACGGGGAAGTCTCTATCCAGGCGCAACTTTAATCACATTAACCCCCCTTTTCTTCCCGCTCTGTGCCAGACCTGCGACTTGAACTTGGTCCCGGGGCTCTGCTGCGTTGGGTAGAGCCCAAACGGAGGTTGTCCAAGAATGTTAGCTCCGCTGCGCACTGCCAGGTTTTTGAGACCACAGTGTGTCACGGAAATTTTCTAGGAAAAACTCCTTTTATTCTTTTCTTTTGTGGCAGATAAAGATAATGGCACAGCAATGAAATTTTGAAATAAACATCTGCATGGAAAAAACCCCCAAAAACTCCATGGCAAAGTTTTTGTGTTATGGCGCACTCTTGAAGAGTTTCCACAGTTGCATCAGCACCAACTTTAGAGTGACTTTAATTGTTTCCTAACACCAATAAAGTGTAAGCAGCAAGATGTTTTGTTATTTTTTCGTATGTCATTTCCACTTCTCTGCGTTTATCCACTTGACTCAAACAGCATTCTGAATAAACTCTCCGTGGCTTTACATGTATACAGCTCCATCTACTACAATTTGCTCTCATTGTAAAGACGTAAACTCAAAATAGTTGCTAGTTGCATCCAGTTTGAGCCGTTTTGACTCATTGATCTGAATGTAGTCACTGCCAAGTTTATATAGGTGAAGGTTTTTCTGTTTCCTGACAGATCGGCCGTACCTAAACAGAATTTCCTCTCGTCTTTCCTATTTTGAAGAGTGACTAAGAGAAATGGGTTTCATGTCATCTTTACACACTACAGAAACAGAAAGTCACAGATAAGTAAAGTTTCCTAGACGCTCTGATCCAGGGGCAGAGCCAGGAGTGACCCTGGCCACTCATTGGTTCCTCTCCTGCAACGTGATTGTTCCCATGGTGAGGTAACTCAGCAGCAGAGCTCGCCACTGGAATATGCAGTTCCCCTCAATGAACATGTGGTGGCGGCAGTGAAAACATTAATATACTCCTGTATTTATTAGTACCTCAAGGCCTTCAAGAAAATATCAGCAATCTTTAGTAACTTACTTTGAGAATATGTATATTGTGGTTCTGGCGTGATCTGTTGTTGGCCATCGCCGTGAGCAACGGTCCCAGCCTGGCCACCTCTATGAAAGCTTTCTGGCTCCGCCACAGCTCTGATCTCATTTTAAAAAAAATGTTTGAATGGGATTTAGTTACAAGTTAAGTTTCTAATTAAGCTATTGTCAGAAGTCTGAATAATGTAGCAAGTGGAACAACCGCTCCTCCATTTCTAAAAGTAAGGGACCAAGTTTGTATTTCTGCGCCAGTGGTTTTTGATCCAAAGACATCTGATGACTCCCTGTATTCTGACATATTTACAAAGTCTCTGTTAATTCTCATTGTACAAGCTGCTGTCAGCTCAGACATGTCTGTGGTTCTCCAACGCTTTTAGAACAGGGAATATAAATCTGTCTTTAAAATAGCTTATTAATCAGCATATAGTCAACTTGCCAATAAAAAAAACAAAAACAATATTTGATCTGTGGCTAAAAAGAAAGTGTTCTAATGTTGCACTATAACACTACATCACATTGTCCATTAGGAGTATAATAATAGTATCCCACAGACTTTGTGTGATGAGCTTTAAATTATTGGTGTATATCTGATGTGAATCGGATCCACTTCTGCTCCTGGTATAAAATAATTACTGACCACTCATGACTGGGGGAGGAGAGTGTGCAAGAAAAGGTTTGGCCACAAGGTGGAGCTACTTGTTCACTGTCACCCATGAAGCTAAATGCAGTGTAATGGGAACACCTTTAAGGTAAGCACTGTCCCAAAAACGTCCAACTCGATCCGCATGCTAAAAGACGCACTACCTGCGTTTCTATTACCAATGTACGCAAAACTTTGTCAATATTCAGCTAATGTCAAAACACACAATTGCTGTGCTCCCATTAAATAAGAAACACAAACACAATTAAAATCACATGTAAATACGTTTGTTCATGCGATAAGTCGTTAAAAACTCCCATGGTCCTCCTGTCGTCTTTCTTCTTCATGGTTTGCGCCAGTGGCAACAGCCGGTTGTTGATCATGTGACTAATGTGATGCGACAAAAGTGTTTCCATTGCCGTTTTGTGAGATAAGACAGTTTTGATAGCCACCTCGAACTTTTTAATGACAAGTGTTTTCAAAGTTTGCATGTTTCCTTAAAGCAAATTTATTTTCAAAATGTCAAATTGTGTAAATATATGACCAATGGAAACGCCAGGCTGGCGGGATGTGTGGAGCAGATTATAAAGTGAAGGCCGCAGTTGCTGGTTAGGGCTTGGAACCCGTTCATAACTGCTTGCAGTTCTAGTAAAATGTTGTTTGTAGGTTACACTTGACTCAGCAGGTCACTGCTTTACAGAAACCAAGGATCAGAAACTGTCCAGGATTTACTCATCGGTGCAGCCCTCATAAAAACACCAGCCCTGGGTCCATTGACAACGTCCCATAACAACAAAAGTATCGAGTTCCTTAAACGTCTGGACAGGGGAAAAAGGCTAATGTGATTACCTGATAATTACTGTAAAGATATCCGACCCACAGATCCAGTGATCTGTCAAGCCGGTGACCCATGAAGGAAGGATGTTATGAGGCCTCTTCCAAATCTCCCTCAACCTCCTAATCCAGCATGTGATCAGTATTTGGGTTTGTGTATATGACATGGCTCTGGATGGCTCAGATCACGGGATGTGCAGCATGTTGGGAAAGATGCACTTTGAAGCCATCCTGAGAAACGTCAGTTCTGATCTCCATTCCTCATCCTTTCACTTGAGCTTGTGCTGGCTATTTATTGTCTATAACTATAATCGAATTACACATTCTTTTCCAAAACGAGAGAAAAAAAAAAAAAACACAATATCTGATTTTGCCTGGCGTTTGTCGGATGCTTTCATGCGTTGTCTCGTGTCACGGCTTTCCTCCACCGCGTCTCCTCTTTGGCCTCATTGTTTCCACGAACCACCGCAACACTCGGGGAGCAGATTTACAGCATTTTAAAATAATCAAAAGAAACGCGAAACCCAGAGACGCCCTCCAACAGATGCAAGCAATGACACGCAAAAAAGCCTTTCCAGATAGCGGCGCGTAATGCTTTTTAATGGTCTTGTTTAACAAGCAGGGGAAGTGGTTTCCCGCCCCCCACTCCCCGCTCCCCCTGTTTCCCACAAACCCCCAGAATGCTGCCCGACTGAGGACGGGGATATCCTAGAGTTCACTGGGAGCAGCATCAATCTTCCTGCCCCTAAACGACATGTGATTATTCAGTAAGGAAGGGCCGTGTCAGAGCTCACTAAACATGCATCACTCAGGATCGGCTTTGCTGCTTGTGCCAAACCGCCGCGCCGAAGTCGAATGCCTCCAAAACAATCTGCAGTAATTTGATGTTTTCTTGAGCGCAGGCCGAACGCAACGCATCGCATGAAGACGAACGCTCGGATGGCTTTATTCCCACGGCATCAGCTGACGCTCCGCTCCTCACTGTGACGGCTACAGTCAAACAGATGGACTTGGAACCAAAGAGAAGGCTGATGCACTGCTGAAGGATCTGTTTTGTTGTGCAGAGTAGACAGGAAACGGTCGTATAAACAGCATTCATGCCTCTTTAAAATGTTGTCACAACCACAAACTTCAATCTTTTTTTTATTTTATTTTTTTATTTTTAATGGGATTTTATGTGATGGATCGACACCAAATAGTTAAGCGCTGGAAGGAAAAAGGCGCATAGCTTTCAGTTTGTTTGTTTTTAAAGGAGCAGTGTTATGTGTTTTCCAGCCACATAGTGCCATTTTAAAGCACAATCAAGTAAATATGTTACCTCCAGTTGCTATAATTATGCTGCATATATCAAATACGACTTAAAAGAAATTTGACTTTGTAATGAAACTCCTTGAAATCAGGTCTCTGGCTCTTTAAGAAGCTCCTCCTCTTTTTTGAAACTTCAGGAAGTCATAACATCGCTCCTCTATTAACTCTTGTACAACGTTTTTACCTGTTTCACTGAGAAGTAGTTTGTCTATGAGCTCAGCAGATCCACCAGGTGTTTGCTAACTGCTGCCGCTAGTCTGAAGGAGCTGGGCAGGACAGTTGCAGGGAAGGGCTATTTTGTGAGGCAGAAGATCCAAGGAGGAGCTTCGTCATCGAAGGCGGAGCTAGGAGTACTCACGTTTAGCACAGCTGAATGGTTGCTACGGGAGATTAGAGGATTTCTCAAACATGCGTGAAAGAATCAAGGCAACGTTCCAGGAATGTTTTTTCATGAGGGAATAACATTATAACACGATGTAAAACTCAAAGACATTGACTTTGCTTCATCCTGTCCTTTTAACAAACTCTAGAAAGTGTGTTTTCTGCACATTACTGTCGATATTTTGTAGAATTACTTCTGCTGCTGAACTAAATCGTAGCTAAATGCTGGGATGATGATATAGAAAGAATATCAGCAGAAACGTGAAGCTGCAGTTTGAAGGTAAGCATGAAAAAATATATTTTTACTCGTCAGCTGGAGCTCTAACAGCAAAGCAGCAAAGTAAAAAACAAACAAACAAACAAACAAGCACATTTTCAAAAATGTCAAAAGCTTCTGACTTGCATAAGTGAACTATTGGTGAGACGTTTCTTCTTCTTCTTTGGTCTCCAGCGCCCTCAGGCTGCTCTGTTCCTTCACAGCCAGCGGAACCAGAACCAAACTTCAGAGCTTTGTTCAAGCTAAAGTTGTTTTGGTTCAGCATTTCAAAATGTGAATGTCACACTGTTCATAATCGGTGTGAGACGCTCTAAACTCCCTGTATGCTTCCAATCTGCAATATCCGCCCCTCTGCAATGCAGCAGAGAGGAAAGGAAACATTAAAGCAAACCCCCCCGAGGTTCCTATAAGACACTGTGAACATTATTGCACGGCGAAGCTTTTTCAGAACTCAGAAGGTTTTCTAGCTCTGCTTTCAGTTCCCTTCTTCAGGCAATTAAAATGTTTACTGTTTCTGTGAGATGTTTTTGTATATTTAAGACGGTTGTTCACATGTTCCATTTTCAGTACGTGTGTCAAACAGGAAGATTATTTTGACGTTTTGGAAATTGGAGGCTTAAGATGGTGCAAGACAAGAGCACTTTGGTCTTAAATCCTCCCGGACTCGTCATTAGCTTTGGCATTCAGAATAATCTGGGTTTATACTAAAACTCCCTGGGTTCTCAAACTATGGTGGAAAAACCACTGGAGATATTTTGGGATTTAACTATTTAAGATATGAACATATTAAACGTAACTGAAACAGAAAACGTCTCTGGTAGCTGCTTCTGCTTGCCTCTGAAAACTTCAATAATGTTGGAGATAACATTGAGTCTTCTTTAACTGTGGTCAAGTTCCAGGCTCAAAGAAACCGAGGAGGATTTAATAATTAATCTGCTAAGTAACCAGGGTAACCAGAGTAACAATATAATTGTTTTGCACTTTCAAATACCGGAGCAACATTGTTGCAACTGGACATTGTACAGTTCAGCGTATGATGGATTTGATGAGGTTCAGGTTGTCAGAAGTGGAAATAAAACTTTTTTTATTTTACTTCTGCTTTCACTAAAATTAATATATATGGTAACTATACTGGAACTTAAAGTCAAATTTAGAGAGAAATCTCCATCTTCCTGACTCAGAATTCTCGCTTATTTTTATCTTTTAAACTTTAAACCTTGACATGTTTAACTTTTGAATAAAAACACTGCATCCTTTCATCAATTTTACTGACTTTGGTTGCTTCATGATTTGTTACCGTATGATTTATTTATTTGTTTTTATTACGTAAAACACTTTGAACCGGCTTGTTGCTGAAATGTGCCACACAAATACACTTTACTACAACTTTTTAGCAGATTTTCATGTCAAAGGTCATAAACTATCCCTTTACTTAAATGACAGGCTAGTCAGTATTTTGTAATTTGACTTGTGAAACGGATCTGCAGGATAATATTCTGCTTAGCTTGAGCAACATCTTACAAAAAACCCTTTAGAGCATTTTCCACCAGTCTGATTCAAATTTCACTAGTAACAGCTCTTTTTTTTTCCCTTATTCATTTCACTTCCTTCTCCTCTTCCTCTTGCCCCCCCTCTTCCTCCTCCCCCAGTCATGTTAACGATCCTCCCATTTGGGGCTTCCGATATCCCGGCTCCTCTGAGTGGATCCTGCTCGGCAGAAATAGAGTTCAGAGCAGCAGAGCCGTTTCCCCATCGATCCCGAGTCTGACCTTCCTGTAACCTCATGTAAAACAATCGCCCGGGTGCCCGAAGTCCCGCGTAAGCAGGAGGAGCCCAACGGTTAAACATAGACAGGCAAAGAAAAGGCAACTTTATCACACTTCCCTCCATGATGGCCGTGAAAACAAACCGGAGACAATGGGGACTAAACGGGTAGTATTATATAAAACTGACTTTTTTGAGCTTTACATCGTGTTAAATTGTTCCCTCATCAAAAAATGTACCAGAAGTGTTTCCCTGATTCTTTCATGCGTGTTTGGGAAATCCTTTAATCTCTCATGGCAACCAATCAGCTGTGCAAAACACCTGGGTGGACCTAGCTCCGCCTACGAGGACGAAGCTCCTCCTATGAGATGAAGTCTCAAAGCTTCTGCCTCACAGAGCAGCTCTCAACCGGTAAGCTCCTTCAGACTAGCCAGCAGCAATTAGCAAACACCTGGTGGAACTGAGCGTCTGCTGAGCTCATTATATGAGCTACTTCTCAGTGAAACACTGTAAAAATGTTTTTAAAGGGTTAACAGAGGAGCCATGTTGTGATGACTTCCTGAAGGCGGAGTTTCAGAAAGAGCAAGAGTTTTTAGAGACATTTCTTTTAAGTCATATTTAATGTACATAGCATTTTATTTTATATAGCATTTCAAATTATTTAACAACTGAAGTAAACGTAGTTACTTGATTATGCTGTAACATTTCACTAAGTGCCTGGAAAACGCATAACGCTGCCCCCTCAACAACCAGAGAAGGCGAGCGGCCGGTCCACTCAAAAGCCCCTGGAACTCTGTGAAGCATCAATCAGGAAAAGTCGATGCTCGTTGAGTTAAAGATGTCCTGATCTCTCAGGGTAAACTGATGGATTAACCGAAGGGTGAAGAGGTGAGGCAGCAATATGCCACTGTGAGGCGGTCTTTTAAAGCGCGGCCGTGGCCGACTTGAAGATGACAGACGACTCGAGGGTCATCACTCTGTGACTAAACACTGTAAGCACCACAAGTCAAACCCTGGGGCGCTGGGAATAATAATAACACGCCAAGAATTCATCGTGACCAGCGACCGGCCTTCCCCTTCTTGAACCCCGGGCTTCATGAGTGATTTCCTCCGCGAAAAAAACCTGGATAATTAACAAAGGTGTTTGCTCACCTTTTTCATTTTCAGCACGCGCTCAGGTCACCTTTGCGCACATCTGTTTCCACGCTGTCTAGTTATCACGGTCCATGACCGCAGCGGGAAGTTCGCGCCATAATAGAGATCACAGTGATGGATGAGCATGGGTTGTGAGAGGCCCATGGAAATAACTCTGGATCCGGCTTATGAAGTTTGACAGGAGTCCAAAAAAGCCTCGGAGAACCGAGGCAGGAAAGGTGAAACCAGACAGGTCGGGCCAGCAGAAGAAGAAAAGAGTTAGCCTCTCTGTTTCTGACTCGACTGTCCTCACAAAACTATTTAAAGCTTCTCTCCACTTGCAGTCCTCATTAAGCTTGAGCAAACAATTGGGCGTGTCTCAACAGGAAGTGGTTAGATGCTGCGTTAGGCCAAAAGTTGGGTTTAGGGCTGCGTTTCAGAGCACTTCTAAACTTCCTCTTTACTATCTCGTTGCTAAGGTTGGACAATTGTTCCCTGGAGACTTTGTTTCACTCCAAGTTCATTAGTGTCCCTGAGAAGGAGACATGCAGACGCTGGCAATTTGGTTGGTTCCAATTACAATAAACAAAAAAAACCAAAAAACCCACAGCCATCTCTGACATAACTTTAAACCAACAACAGGTTGACGGAATCCTTATGGGTTTTTTTTTTGGCATTTCTATTGACCTTAAAATTGCAGAAATTGGAATTACAAAAATAAATTCAATAGAAATACACCAATTAAAAAAATAAGATGTATTAGTGTGTTCATTTCTTTACTGAATCTTTGACTATCTCTTTTAGCTCCTTCGACAAAACAATTCAAAGTTGAGTCTAAGAGGCCTTCTTTCTGCCTGCGATTGTTAAACGACTTCTAAATCACAGAGCGCCATCTTATCTCGCAGTGCCATATTTTCACAACAATCCTCTTGCTGTTCCTAGAGAATGGACGGCACAAACTCCAGTTATCAGGCTCTTCTCTTGTGGAACCAGTGTTTTGTCTACGAGGTGGACACCCTGTCCATATTTTAAGGTCACTTTGAGTCCAGTTTTGCTGCAGGTTACTTCTGGTTAAAACGGAGACGTTCCTTCCTACTGTCACCCCATCCCTCATCAGGATGACGGGCTGAATAAAGGCACAGTTCAGAAATGGTGTTTTTTTTTGTTTTTTTTTTTTTGTGGGTCGTTTCAACATAGGTGTATTTAGCAAAACTGCGGTAGAAACACTTTTTCATTTCATACAAGTCATCTGCAACAACCCAAAGTTACTACTGGCAAAAACGACAAAGAAGACAACAGGAAGTGGTAGTAGGAGGATGATGGTTTGTTTTTGTTTTTTTTCTCCATACAATATGCAACAGCTCATGGATTCAACAGAATATGCTCTTCTGTAAAATCGCCGACTACAATTTCCCCAAAACGCCACATACATACCATCACTGCCTTGTTTTTTTTTTCTTTTTCAGTGACTCACATCTGATGTTAATTTCATTCATTTACTGCAAACACGGCAATTGCGAGATTGTTTTTTGTTTTTTTCGACATTAGCAGAATAGAGACAAAGATTTGCGCACATTTGTTACGGAAACGCAGCTAGTGTTTTTCTTTTTTTTTTTAATAGAACGAATAAGATCAATAGAAATCAAATAACGAACAAGGAGAACAAACAAACAAAACTAACAAACATGTAGGTATACATTAAAAAGGGCACATTCAAAACAAAACACAGAACATAGTGAGTTGGTGTCACAACAAAAATGAAACTGATTAATATGTGAATTAGGAGATGCTTTTTTCTTTTGATCTTGGCAGTTATTTTCTCATTTCAATTATTTTTCTATTCTCTAATTAATCTAGCATCACAGATATTTTGGAAAAAAAATGAAGAAAGGAGGGAAGAAAAAAGGAGGAGGTAAGCAAACAAAGAATAAATAAACAAAAGTATATGCCAGAGTAAATAATAAATAAAGGATAAGGATGAAACACTATAAGTCCTATTATTTGGCTCTCTCAATTCCTAGTGTTTTTCTAACCTTCTAGGGAATTTATCTTGAATTACTTGCAAACAAGTTCGCATTTACAATACAATAACAATACTACAGCTTCAAAAAAAAAGAAAAGAAAAAGAAAGCACCGCTTTGTATTATTAAAGTCTATAAAAGTTTAAAATTATTGCTTTGACACAACCACTCCCCACAAAGAGTCCACACTGAAGTTAATTACCAATACTTAATACAGTTCAGAAATAGCAACAGAGTCAAAATTATTGCTTTTCTTCTTCAACCCCAGTATAATTTCCTCCTTTGTGTGGTGCCCCACCACGGCTGTCAGGCGTCTGTAATGAGGAGAATTAGCACCCCCTCCGGCTGTTAATTGGTTTCCTTTGTTAAAAGTAAAAGCTGGGAAATTGCTCACTCTGCACGTTTCAGATAGCATCGCCCCGTTCGCCTCTTTCTCTCCGGGCTGATTAGCGGGCCATGCCGTTAGACATTCACTACTTCTCTGGGACCGTTAACACATTAGCTGCTGCCTGTGACCGGGGGACACGGAGGAACCATCAACAGGCTGCAGTAATCCACCAGAATTACACGTAGGAGGACGAACTGTGAAGTCACGGGTGAGGGTTCAGCGTGGAGCCGAGCAAGACTTTCCAGTCGTTCGTCAACGCTGACAGCCCAGCTGTGACAAGCGAGATGGGAGAGGCGGGACTTTGACTCAGAGCGAGGTGTCCTTAATGCCCCTATCCCCAGCTTACTGACTTGTAGCTTCAGTCTTACATAACAAGCTAGATAATGATGTCATGAGTTTTTAATTAACGTCTGCAAGATATACTTTAAAGTTGCAGTATATAAGTTTCATTAAAAAAAGAAAACATTTTTTTTACATATTTGTTGAAACTATGTCGTGACAGTATGGTATGAGATGAACAATGTGTGAAAAAATCAAAATCCTCCCCCTTTTCCTAGTGCCAACTGGAAACAACCAATCAGAGGCAGGAGGCAGGTCTTAGTCACCCTTCCATGTTGCTGTTTATTCACCCCACCCCCAACTTTTATTCTGCTAAGTTGCAGCTAGCACAGCCTGTCATGAATGCTAAGGCTAGTTAGCTAGTGATGGGCAAGTGAAGCCTCATGAAGTAATGAAGCTTTCCAGCCCTTTGCTTTGCAAAAAGGTTCATTACTCAATGCTTCATTCATCACTCACTAGTGACATCTGCTGGTGAAACTGTAACAGCCTTGTCACCCAGGTGGATCATACTTCCAAAAATTACGAAATGAAATATTGTCACAGAGCCAAACAGAGCCTCCATGCAGTTATACCATGATGTTGAATGATTGTTATAATAATAATAATCATAATAATCATAAAAGTCACAATAAAATTAATAAAATAACTTTCTGAAACCAACGTGAGTTTGTTTAATATATGTACTGCACTGTTTATAATCAAACGAAGATAATTAGCATTTTGAAGCAAACTTACCACCAAGTGTGCATTACCGCCACCATCTGGTCTGGAGCGTAAACTGCTGTTTAGACCTGTTGAAATTCTACCAGAGGAATTCACTTCAATGGCATAAATCGCCTAGGGAGAAGTGAAGGGAGATGAGAATCCGCCAGAACTCTACAGGAAAGCAATGGCCTCGCTAATAAATATTCACCACTTGGTGTTTATCGCCTAAAATCCTAATGCACGATAAAAAATAAAAAAAAACTGTGTGATGTAATGTGAAAACAAAGGCGCTGTGAGCTACTGTTGTTTTCAAATGTGTTGCTCTAGATATCAGCCAAATCCCCCTCTGTGTCAACAATTGCTGACACAGAGCAATTGTTGACAATTGCTCTGTGTTGCTGGTCTGCCAACAGTAATGATGTGCATCACTGTAATGCAAAGCTTGGAAACAATACGATATTCCCGTATTGAAGTCGGCAGAACCGACGAGTCTGTCATTCTTGGCCACTTTTTGTTTTGACTTAATTTACCATTTAATCTTATCGCCACAGGGAATTGGAACTGTGTCCAGCACTTAGGTGTTATTGGCCAGACGTAGATAAATGCTGCTCACTATCAGAGCCAGAGATAACAGGCGATGGCAGGAGAGCCGGGCTCCTGAACGCAGCTCAGCCGCGTCGCAGGCTAAACGCAGCGTGCCGTAAATCATCGATTAAACAGATCAACTTTGTAGTGCTTTTGTATTTTTGCTGTGCTGTCACATCTGTTTTTATGACATGAACACAAGCAAGCACACACACGTATTTACAATCCCAACTTTACCAGGTTTTATTTCGAGCAGACCGTTTTGCGGGGGACTCTTGCTCCCCTCTATGACGAACGAAGCCGTGTCGAGGGTGTCGGCTCCCGCTGCGGCTCTCAGGGGAACAGCTTCGCTCATAATCGAGAGTCATTTGAAGTGGATTACCGACGATTCAGTAACAATTCACATCTGCAGAAACATTCCCCTCGGCTCTGCTCTGTGTTACAGGAGCCTCTTTCTGCTCTCGATACACAAACACGTCTAATTAACACGTGCATGGGAAACGCTACAGATCGCTAATTCCTTTCTGGCCTCTGCTCCATATTCCTGAATAAGACACAGCTGTCTTCCCATTTGGGACTTTCAAATCTGCTCAATCAATCCATCATCTCCTCCCCGTTGCTGTTTCCCTGCCATCATCGACACACCCTCTTGCTTCTAGCCATCTATTAGGGTTTTTCTTCCCTCTCAAATAGCTTCCTATGGCTCCTCTCATTGGCCGGTTTTTGTGCCCAGTTCCGATTTCCACCTTTTTCGTTCAGCCTGTTCGACCATTGAATGTTTCTCCGTGCGCGTGCTTCACCTGTAGGTATCATGTTTTCATCATTTATAGCAGAAGTGTTCATACAAACCCCTGAAACTTTTGCACGTTTTGCCATTCCACAACCGCAAACTTGGGTGTATTTTATTCAGATTTGATCTGACAGACCAATACAAAACAGTGCATAAAAAAAGTAAAGAAAATAAATAAAATGTCTACTTTTTACAGAAAAAAAATCTTAAAAGTGTGGTGTGCATTTATATTTTAGTACACACACACACGCAGGTTACAATCCCAATTTTACCAGGTTTTATTTCGAGCAGACCGTTTTGCGGGGGACTCTCGCTCCCCTCTATGACGAACGAAGCCGTGTCTATGACGACACGAAGCCGTCATAGACGTCATAGAAATATAAACTTTCCCACCTTACAGAAACATATTTCGCTGCGATTCAAGTTGGATTTTTTTTGTTTTGACTTTACCGATTTCAGTCATATAGACACAGGAATTTTCTCGTCTTTGCGAATCTCTGCTGGAGAGAACCTCTGAACACCAGTTCTCATGACTTTACTTTGACTGGGCCATTCTAATACAGAACATACTTCAATCTGAAACCAGGGGGTGTCAAAACTCATTTTCATTTTGGGTCTTATCCATATCACAGATGTCTTCAATATGGCTGGTTGTGGCAGCATGTATTGGTAAAACTACCCATTAGCAAACTGTTAAAATATTTGTAATTATCTGTGTCTGTATTCAATAAGTACACCTTAAAGATTAAATAATATCAAACATCTTTTCACACTGATGTATCTTGGCAGTATGCAGAAAAAACCTGCTTTGATTTTTTTATGGATAAAATAATATTTAAGCACACAACTGTTTATCTTAAAGGCTCTCTCTATGTGGCCCCCATAAAGTCTAGAGTTGTTACATAACTTAACGATATTACATCTTTAACCTTCCCCAGCTTTCTCATAGACCTGTCCAGTATTAGCACTAGTAATGTTGCAACCAGTGGTATGAACTGAATAGTGTGCAGAAAGGAAAATCTCCCAGAGAGCAGGCAGCATTTTCAAAAAACAAGCCAAAAGAATTCGTCTGGCCCCACCCGGTTTATGAAGACAGATTAGCCTTGACCTTTCACCTACAATAAGAGCAAACACTATCTGTCTGTTTAGGGGTAGGAGTTTATAAGTTCTCACTTCTTCCTACCCCATTTTGAGCATGATATGTTAACTGAAACAAAAAAATCTGTATTTTCTCTTCTTTCTTATGCACTTCTTGTTACTGTGCACTATTTTATTTTATATTTGTATCATGTTCGAATAAAATTTCATTTCATTTCATTTCCTTCCAGGCTTCTTTGCTGAGTGTTTTGCTGAGATCAAAACACTTAGTTTCATCGGCCCCTTTGCCTTAAACCAAGCCAGACCACCTGAGGCCACGATGGCAGATAGCGGGTGAAAGAGCAGATGTCTTGAGTGGGAAGCGAAACGGCACACTGCCACCCAATTTGGCCCCTGCTCGGCCCTGAGAAACCGGGTCCAGACCCCGTCGAACCCGAGTCGGAGCGGTTCCAGTGGCCCCTGGGCTCTAGTAAAAAAATTGAAAGCAGTTGGAATGTGAACGAGAAAGCTGCGTCTCGTTCGGGGCCGGGGCCTGCCGGGTAGCTCCTGTCACCGGACCGAGCGGGCCCTGGAATCCTTCTGAGCCCACGTCGTAAACAAGATTTTCAGAATGCGTACGTATGCCCTCAGCTAAACTCGACTAAACGGTTAAAAAGGGGGATCTTGAACATCTGTTCAGGATCATGTAATCTTCACTTGTTCTTAGTTTTTTGGCTTGTTTTGGTGTGAAGGATTAAGTTGGTGCGATGTTGTTCTGTGAGAATGATGTCTCATTTTCAGACCACTGAACTTCCTCGGTCGACCAACATGAGCGCCGCAGTTCAACCGAAAGGCCAAACGCACGAACCGGACGAGTCGATCGGAGCGTTTAACACTCTTCTCCCCTCTCCTTTTTACACGACTATAAAACATAATTTTGTTTTTATGTTTGATTCTTATTCCCATTTTTATTTTCTCACATATATATTGTTTTTCTGATGTTTGTTTTTCTGTTTTTTTACAAGCAAACAAAAAAGAAGCTGAACGAATATTCCATAAGTTTTTTTTACAAGTTAGCAACGTTTTCTGTTCAAAGAGCCACTTCTGACCTCACAAAACTCTCCTAGAGCTGCAGCGAACAATGTTTCTAACTATGGACTTCATGCAACTACATATTTTGTTGAAAAGCTAACAAAATTTAGCTTAAATGTATTTCCTTTTTCAGACATTAGAACAAAATCAAGCCTCCGCTGTAAAAGAAACACAATTTTCAAGAATGAGGTGAGCATTTCCTCTAAATATAGAAAATGATTGATAGATAGATAGATAAATAGATAAATAAATAAATAAATAAATAAATAAATAAATAAAAATAATGCAGGGTGGTGAGGGGGTCTGGTGGTGCCCATCACCAGCCATCAGATGAGAGGTATTGGCCAGTTTTGCCAATACTGATACTTTTTATTTGAGTTGATTATATCGTCAAACTCCTTGTCTTTTTAGGTGTTTTTGGATTTTTTCCTTTGAATTATTTTGTTCAAACCTAAAACAGAATTTTCAAACAGTTTATAAAATGCTTTAATGCCGTATAAACATGATTTGTGTGCACTTTTTTTTCCTAATTAGAGTGCAAAAACCAAAAAATTGTTTGAGAGCAAGTCGAACCAAAATCTTTTTTTGAAGTCTAGTTGATAAACAATACAAAAGTAAAATAAAGTTTTAAAGATTAAACTATCTGTCTTATGCACGAGTTGTATTGAATCCGGTACCAATACAGACATTGATATTGTCGATATTTTTGGATCAATTCGCCCACCTCTACTAACAGAGAAACGCCTAAAATGACCACTTCTTTTTGCGTCCACAATCAAAAACATTTCCTTTTTGTCTCTGGAGCTAGATGAAAGAATATTCATGTGTTAGAATGGTCCAGTCAAAGTCCAGACCTAAACCCCGAATGAAAATCTGTGGAAAAACAAGAGAACTCATGTTCCAGTCTGACTGAGCTTCACCTGAAGAATGGGAGGGGTAAAAAAAAACACAATACGGTCTCCAGATGTGCAAAACTGGTAGAGAAATAAAATTTCTGATTAAATCTGCCATTGAGGTTTCCTATTCTGGATTTATTGGATTTGTAATGGGTGTTGTTTTTTGCCTGAAAACGCTTTAATAGACCCACGTCAAAGTCAACAGGAAGTAAAACCCAGCAACCATAAAATGCTACAAAAAAAAAGAAAAAAAGATACGATTTCCTGAACACTTTTCCAGAGTTTTTAGTGGTGATGGCTAAAAAAAAGAAATTGCTGACGAGAACATTGATGGACTCAACTTTATGGGCTGACGTCTCATTATCGGGCACGCATCTGGCTCCCGCAGCAGCAGTTCCCGATTCGTGAGTGATCGTTTTTTTTTTAACTACCTGCCGGTTCGCTTCATCGGCTTCCAGCAAATAATGACATCTGCAGGGCGCAGAGCCGCCCGCACGGCAACCCCTGGGTTAAAGCTGTAACCAGGGCCGAAAATATTTAAAGCTCAGTTTATGTTAGTTTTGACGGAGATGTTGTGTGTGTGTGTGTGCGTGTGTGTTTATTATGTCACATTCTTTCACACGTAGTGAAAAGGCAGGAGTTTGGGAGTCCGTGCGTCCATTCAGTGGAGCATTACCATGTTCTTTGATGGACTTCATTGGGCCCAAAGGAAAACGACGTAACTCTGTTTATTTAAATGCGCAGCTTTGTGGGCCCTTAAATGCTCCTCTGTCTTCATTCCTCGGACACCGTTCCTCCATTCACGGCAGGAAACAAAAAACCTCTGACCCCCATTTGTGTGCCTTATTTGTTGTCCATTCGACTGCAGACTTTGTGCTTCAAAGATTTCTCAATTTAACAATTTTCCAGTAAAATGAGTTTCTCTTTTTTCTTTTTTTTTCCTCCTCCCTTTGGCTTCCTGGGTGAGGTTTGTATGCTGTCCTGGTGGGAATCTGCACCTAAACATCTTTCTTCTTCTTCTTGGGAATACTTACCTGATTGACACTAGAATAATACATTTCAGTCAATCTCCTTTCTCTTCTTAACTTGTAGCAGTTCTGACTGTAAGCAGAGGCAGAGGTTCCCAGGCCGGGGGCCCTGGGGTCCCCGGGGTCTCGTCAGCTGTTCCTACCGCTTCACATGACAGGATTTGGTCTTTCAGAAAAGTTGGAACGTGAGAAGAACAACCCTGATTTTCTCTGTTAGCGATCTCTTCTGTTTCTGTCACACTTGAATGTTCAAGATCATCAATCAAATTTTAATATCAGACCACGATAAACTAAAATAAGATCAGGCCTGTCACAATAACCGATGAATCAATTAATTGATCGCACCATAAATTACTAAGGACTCAATCACTTCACTGTCTATCATAACCTAGATGATAAAAGTCTTGTCTGGTGATTTGGTCTCATTAATCCTTTTTTTTAAAGGACAATATTGATTATAGAGGCTTTATAATTCATTTTATTTGTTATTTCTGTTTTTATTTATTTATTTTGGATTTTCAAAATGTCTTCCAGTTCCAGTGTTAAATGTTTATTATCATTTAATGTTTATTGATCTTTGAGGATGTGTTCTTGCCTTTATGTGCCATTAACATTATTTTTACCTGAAATCGATCTCAATATTATCGTTTATTGGAATAACTTCTGGGGCAATTTGTCATCCATCAGAATTAGTTATTGTGACAGGTCAATCTAAGGGGTAGTTTTCTGTGGAATATGTCATTTACTAAAATCTCCGTAAAAAGCAACCGCCCTTGTGTTGTAAAGTAATTGCTCTCTAAAGAGCCTTCAGTAGCAATAGTTGCCATCAATCTCTTACCAATAACTAACAAAGAGAGATTTTATGGATAAAATTCAGCCCACTCTTCTCTACAAAGTTTTCATTTTTGAGAATTAAAACCATGTTTCAACTTCACAAAAATTTATCACGATACACGATAAACAATACGATAATAAGTCAAACAGTTTGTGTGTCAAATTTCTGTCTTGTTGTTCTTTCCGGGTTTCCACTCAGAACACCGACGCCATTTTGGCCCACTGTCTTTCTTACTGTTGAATCATGACCTCTGACCTTACTGGAACAAGTGAGGCCTGCAGGGGTTTAGTTGTTGTTGGTGGGCTCTTTTAAGCCTCACTGGTAAAGTCGTGTTGTGTAATGTGTTGTAATGTTGATGTATAAACACAAAATGTACATTATATATTAATTTCAGATAAATGAGAACTAGCTCAAGCTGGAGATGTAAACTTCAAAAAGTGTCGGTGGTAAACTATGACACAATTCATTTTAAGCTAACTGGGCTGCATTTAGAACTAGTTCTTGATGAGGTGAAGTGGAACAACATCATTTTTCCTTAATAAATTCCACCATTGTTTGGATTCAGCTTTTATCTGTGTGTGTTTTTAGCATTTATTGATGATCTGAAACATGAAAGTGTGACAAAAAGAAATCAGGAGCATCAACAGAACCAGACCTCCAGTGCAGAACTCCCCGGTTAAATTCCCTCTGCTGTGTGAGGCGATTCATCTCAAGTCTTTATGTCTTAATTCAGCTCTTCACTTTATGTCTTTTTTTTAATTTGATTTGATTTTCATCTCTGAGCCAAATCATATTAACGTGATTCAGGGGGTCACATCCTAAAGCAATCAGCATAATAAGGTCAGAACTTTAAGGCTTCTGCTGGAGTTGCGTTGAAAAAGATAAAACACTTTTTAATCTCGTGAACAATGATGGCTGTTATTAATCAAATGACGAAAAAAAAAACCCATGAGAGTTTTAGAGCTTTCTTTAAAACTTTACAGTAAATGCAGCTTTTTAATTTTGCTGTCCCTTAACCTTCTAAAACTTAAGTTTCAAATCTCCGCCTGGATAGATTTTGCTTAGTTTAATTGTACGTAGTTCTTTAAATGTCCTGTGAGTAAATATATTTGCCCATTTGTCCACAACAGCAGGAACTTTCGATATCTAGCAAGTTATTTTCGCAATTTACCGTCTATTAAAAGAGTGACCATCAGATTAATTTCACTTCCTACTACGACGGGAGTGAATTTACCGTAATAACCTGATATCGGCTGGAGAGCGCAACGTCTCCCCCTTTTCAGAAACCCTTGGAATTTTTCACAAAGCGCAACGTGTGGCCGAATTACAGTACAGCAAATTCAGCTGCGTCAACAACGTTCAGCCTAGATGGGTTAAAAAAGGTTCAACCAAGGACTTTGCAGGTGGCTAGAACACCTACAACACATACTGTTGCTTAATCTGTTGTCCTTGATTGGGGGGTGAAAAAAAAAAAAAAAAACTTGAATTGAAATTGGCTGCTGTGTGCTCCTGTATCTGCTTTCGGTGTGTGGGAAAGGTGGCCTCCGCTGGCGTTGCTATGTGGGCAGCTTTATGAGGTATAGCTGAAGCTCCGCTTTCACAGGATGATTGAGAGACCTTGAGCGGCGACCATTTGCCGGCTAATTCCCCCCCACAAACAGCTAAAGTCAACACCGGTATTGTGCAGCTGAGTGCAAGGCCTTCCAGTACGACTCTTCTGAGAGGAAGTCTTTTATGGGCTGACCCTTTGTGACCTCTGACTGTCAGGAAAAAACCTCCACAAGGGTCGACTCTTAAAACGACAACAAATAACGACAAAAGGAGTGCGTTTTTTTATTTTTATATTTAACCAACTCCTCCTTTTTTAATGATCCCCGACGTTTGCCAGTTTTTGGGCTTTTGCAAGAAAATATGACCTAAGCTGTGACCGAACCGCAGAGAGGGCGTTAAAAAGGCCCGAGCAGAGACAGACGTGGAAGTGCGGTAATATGAGGTGTTTTATGACACCGCCAGGGGATGGCCCCGATAATCGTGAAATACTGTAGCAGCGCCGGGGCCAGAAAGTTAGCCTTCAAGAGCCTGGGCAGTGTTTCCCAT
This sequence comes from Poecilia formosa, assembly GCF_000485575.1. NCBI lineage: Eukaryota > Metazoa > Chordata > Actinopteri > Cyprinodontiformes > Poeciliidae > Poecilia > Poecilia formosa. Next base: position 3,036,777 of record NW_006799976.1, read on the forward strand.
CACTGGGTTGTAAATTATTTTGGCAGGTGGGCTCTAAATTGAGGGCCACACAAGACAAAAGGCTCAAACTGAGAATTGGCCTCTACCAATAAACACATAGCGTGGCCATAACTTTCCCGAGCATTTTCACAAATCAGACCAGTTCATTCGTTGAAGGTTAACCACAATGGAAAGACCAGGAGTGCTGCTCTAGGTGTCCATGTGAAGACAAGAAAAACTGCATAAGCTTAATTTAATTTCTGGGTCTGCTGGAGTAGATTTACTTATTTGACCTTCAGAAGACCTTTTTTTTTTCTTCTTTTTTTTATCAGACTGTCTTCTGTCAAAAACAGTGAAGCAACTACAATCCCCAGAAAACTCAGTCTGTTCTGATCTGTCAATCGATTTATTTAAAAAATATTTTCTACGTTTTTATAAGAAAACTAGACGACCTTTGATTTCCACTTTACATGTTGGGGGAAAAAATTCCTTCAATCTGAAGACAAAAGCTTCATTATCTGTTCCAGATTTACATAATGTGGGAAAGTGAAAGGAAGAAAATCACACTGACACACAAATTCTGTATTTTTCTTTCTATATGTTAATTTTTTTAAACCTCTGAGCTTTTTTCTTAGAACTTGAACTTTTTAACTTGATCCCATCTTAACGTTTCATTCAGTTTTTTAGTGAACTATTCACAGTGAATAGTAAATAAAGCCAAATGAGTGAATAATTGCAAGACCACAGTAAGGTTTATTCGCTTGAACATTAAATATCTTTGCAGCGTATTCAGTTCAGTGCAGCTTGAAAAGGATTCCGTTTATGTTCTACACAAGGTCCAAACTTCATTGGAATTGGGGTTGTATAATAATAAATTAACAAAACATTCTAAAAAAAAAACAACAAAAAAAACAAAAAACAAAACAAGAACCTAGTGAATGGATATGTAGGTTTTCTGATAAATTCCTCGGCTGGATCTCGGTTCTGTTCCGGGTTCTTTAAGACTCTCAGCTTTGTCACTTTTGGCTGGAAAGTGTCATCAGTCATGATTCACACATTCTCTGTCCTCCTGGTGAACTTGTTCTCATTCTGGACGCCTGCTGGATGTTTTTTCTGTTCCTTTTCTTTGGAAGTCAGGCTGGAATTGTGAGTAATACAAAAAAAAAAAACTGTTAAGGTGGACAAAACAATGGAATCAATTCTTAATAAAGTTGATCCAGGCCTGGTCAGTCCGCTTGTGGACAAGTTCTGGGTTCTTGTATTGTGCTGGTCAGCAGACGGTCGTCTCTCTACCTCATTCTCACTCTTTTATTTAGCGCTCGATAGCGCAGCAGAGTGCTTTTGATAAATCAGACTTTATTATTCTTTCAGAACCGTTTGGTTTTCCCTCAGAGGGAAAAGACACAATTCAAAAGAATAAAATCAGACAACCAGCACAGTCAGTGCAATGAAATATTCTTTGCAGAGTTAACAAAATCCTCTTAGTGGAGGATTTTTCATTTTACAAAATGGTATAAAACATTTCAAGTAAAACATCTGGAGCCATATAACTGAAGCCAACAACAGAATTAAAATGAAAACAGAATCTCACTTTCAGCTCATTAATATCCATAGCAACACTCTGCACTGTAAGCTAACAACTACTGTGGCATACGCAGAACCTGACTTGTCCAGGTAAACTTTATCCAGTTGTGATTTCACAACAAGTAAATCGGAAGACATTTTGTCTTGTTGGATGCTTCAGTCTGCCTGGCTAGCTAAACTAAAACGGCAACCAAAGAGCGCCTGACTAGGCAGACTAGCGAGAAATATGTTAGCATTTCGGTTTTTGAAGGAGCCACTGCATCTCTACTGGACAGACGGCAGCACGTTTCCTTATGATGAGCGACTGAGAGGGAAAAGAAGCATATTCAGCAACCTTCTGAAGACCAGTGGACCTTATGAAAACCTAATGTTGTCTAAAAATGTGGCATGATCTAAATTTAGGGAGAGGCTGGTGTTATAGAAATGTGCCGATCCGATGTTAATATCTTTATCGGTCTAGATACTGAAAAAAAAAAATTCTACATCTGGTATCAGTGACAATGATCCACCCTTATTGACTCATAAGGGCGGATCTATTCAGTCTAAATCTATGTTTGGTGCTCTGAGCAACGTCATGAACCATTTGAAAGAAGGTTTGTTGCAGTTTATTTTGTACATGTTTGACCAAAGAAATCAAACTTCACCTATCAGTTTCAGTTTCTTTTTCATTTACTTTACATTGACTCTTAAAGTTTTGTTTTTGTTTTTTTTTTGTTTTTTTTACACATTTGACCCAGCTTGTGAAGCTAGTGGTGTATTTAAGTGTGCTGTACTGGCGCAGAGCTATCAAATAAATGTGTAACGTGGTTCATTTCTGTTTAAAAAAGAAACACCTTGAGTCAGTGCAGCTCTGCTCCTCTGCATCAGCCAAATCTCAGATATCGGTATCGTATCGGAAAGAATAAAAAACCGTGGATCAGAATGAAACGTTAGGAATTCACTGGTCGGCACACTGTTTAGGTAGAAACCAAGCAGAATATTTGTTCATATCTGTGCAGGGCGGTAGCTTGGTGTCCCTGAGCTTGTGAGCTAAAAGTTATATTTTAGGCTGCTTTTTATGGCTGTTGTGATATTAAGCCAAACATGTCAGGGAATGAGGATTTTGAGGAAAGATGATTTGTTGGGTGGTTCCTTGTCCAGTCTGCTTTCTGAGCAGCTCTGTTGTCTGTTTGTTTCTGTGACTTAGAGAAAGATTTGGAAAATTTAGGGGGGTCCTGGGGGGGTTAAGTTTTAACAAATAATATAGTTTGTATTCCAGGTGGTTGGGTTTTGGGCTATGGCTTGATTACTCAAGTGATATTTTTGGAGTAATCATAACCCTAGAGATGTAGGAAGAGTGAGGTTTTTGGTGAAGGATGATTTGTGTGTGTGTGTCTGCGTGTGTGTGTGTCTGCGTGTGTGTGTGTGTGGCCTGTTTGGAACGCTAACCCTACAGCATAAGCCTGCCCACCAACACTGCTGTCATCAACGGGACCAAAAAAAACGGAGGGCTTGTTTTTCTGGGTTAACATCATCAGGACATGTTAGCGTTAATTATTCAAATAAGTCTGATTCCTAGTGGTGACGGTTAAGGTAGGCTGCCACACGACGTGCTTTATATCAGCCAGTGACCCCGCAAAGAGTTTTCTGGTTTCAAGTGTGTGTGTGTGTGAGCGCACATGTTTCAGTGTGGGAGAGCGGGACAGCTTTTAGAAACCAGGGGCTCATAAAATGAACAGGATTTATATGGAGTGAACAGTATGTCCAGAACCACTTCTGAGTTATGTGTCCAGTGGAGGCTTGTTCTTGGTCACAAAGCAGGGAGGGGCAGCAATAAACTTCTATACTCTGGCCTGTGTTTAGCTGTTCCAGGTTTTATTTTGTTCCTTTGAATTTACAAACAACCTTCAGATCGAATGCGAGGAAAGATTAAGGATTGCTTCGCTCAATGTTCGAACTTGGCGAAACTAAACTGAGCCGGATTTGTATGTAAAGTATGGAGGAAAATGTAAATCAAGATGAATTTTGATCAGACAGCAGAGACGTTGAATTAGTACTGCTGAAGTGAAATGCTGTGGCTTCTTCTCCGTGTGAATGAGCAACACAAACCCTCAATATGTCAGGGATTGTCACGATGGCAGGGAGCCAAAAAGGTGATTATTTGTTTTGGTCAGGTTTCTGTCCAAACTCCAAAGAAGTTGGTTAAACAACATAATTGTGTATTTTATCCTCCTTTGCCAGCTAATGGGCACTATTTGACTTTGACTGGTTTATTTACATAGCACATTTTAGCAATAATGTGATTCAAAGTGATGACTAAAATGAAACGAAGAAGGAACAAAATTTGGGGACGTAATAAAAAACTGGACAGAATTAGGAGGTTCTTAAAGAGACAGAGGCCCAATTTCAAGGTGTTAAATTGCAAAGTCAGATTTCTTAAGTCACATTTTAAGGTAACATAGTTACTTGATTCTGCTATAAAATGCCACTGTGTGCCAGGAAAACACAAAATCCTGCCCCTCTAAGGTTAAGTGTCATAGTTTGGAGTGGCATTGTATTATGCAATGTTTTTAATCTGTTAGCCTTTTCTTAATTTTATTTTATGAGCTAATTTACAGATGCCCAGACGAAGGTGACTTCATAGCTGGCTGCGGGTGCATGCGCTTAGTTTATTACCCAGATTCATCTGCCAAAAAATGTCATGTTTGAGCAATAAACGTTGCGTCGCTGTTTTGACAGTCGAGTCTGTAGGCAAAACGGGACATTTAACCAGAATGAATCCAAATTTTATTTATTCCACAGAAGGTGCCACACCAGGAACACCAAGCTGAATTCTGGCTGAAAGTTGATCTCATCTTTTTTGATTTATATACATAAAGGCTCTTACTGGGAAATGCTTCTTTTTCTTCAAAGCGAATGGGCCGATGGGTGGATTTGTGTTGAGCGGGGGGTCAGTGACAGTGAGGTGGAGCGGGGTCACGCAGAGGTCAGCGGGACAAGCCCGGTGGTCTCCAGATGCAGAGAGTGACGGCCGAGAGCCGGGCTCTCTCTGAGGGCGGCCCGAGGCTCGGAGGTTATCGCCGCGGCCATCGCCTGGCTCTGGTGACATGTTGTGACTATCGCTGACGGGCGGCTCGAAAGCAGCGAGTTGCGTAAAATAGGAGCGGCAGTCACGCATGTAAAGACCCTTTTAGTGCTGCATGTGAGCCACGTCACTTCTCTTCCCGGTTCACTCTCTCTCCGCCGAGAGGCTTTGTGTGGGTCCTGAACACGTTAGCGAAGTCTACCTGACAACCAAAGGGCCTTGGACGAGGTAAGAGATATCCAATGAAGGACGTGGTGAAATTTGCCAGAGCTTAGGCTTTTCTAATTCAAAATGGCTCCACACACATGCAAATACAGACACACACAAACACATATCAGCTGAAGCTGATCCAGGAGGGGTTTTTCCTCCACCCCCACAACTTTTTAAATCCTTGGGACTCTTTTAAGGCTGGTCCCCGAGTTAAGAATGAGTCATCGGTGCTCACAAAGGGCCACAGTGACAGCCAGGGCTCAGCAGAGCTCCGATAGCAGCAGAATGCCACTCTGGGAGGGGGGTTAGGCGCTTTATATTCCCTCTACGCCAAGGTCCTAACCCCTTGTGTTGGACCCCTCACCCCTCACCTAATGTCTTCTCTAATGTGGCTTTATTGACTGTGACACTCGGAGCAAAGAGACGATGACCACACAATCAAAAGCGCGCCCTGAGAGGAAGGGTCGTTGGGAGTCGGACTCTTCCAGCAAGCTCCATGAGTGCGACCAAACGCACCGCTCATTTCTGTGAAATTACGAGGAGATCAACCGGAGATCGCGTAATTACATTAGGCCATCACTTGGTTTGATGAACGTAACTTGGCCCTGAACTCCTTAAACCGTCCGTTTCACTGAGCTTTTTGTTCCCTGAGATCACTTTCCAACACTTTCTGCTGCACATCTAAGCCTCCAGAAAGTGGGTTATCAGTGAAATCGAGCTCACTAATGCTCCGCAAGCATTGCAGAGATCAGCTGGATTATGGTGAATCTAAGACTGTGGTGTGTTCAGCTGCCTCATAAAGCTCCTTCCCTGCAGATTTAAACTTTATTGGTGTGTGTGTGCGTGTGTGTGTGTAGAGCACGCACGCAGACAGACACGGTCGCTGAGTGTTTCCGACGGCTTTGACAGCTCTAATTGTGCGTCTTTCTTTATCCCAGCTGTAAATGCCAGGCAACCAATCCCTTCCCACTCCCCCATAATGAGACTGCTAATGGTCTGCGTGACCTCTGACCTCATGTTTCTGCTGGGGTCTTCACAGGGCCACAGGCCGGCATCATAATCGCTTCCATGAACTACTCAAAGACCCTTCAAATGTGACTTTTAGCCCTGCCAGAGAGGTAAAAAACTTTCTCTTTTTTTTTTTTTTTTTTTTTTAAGGAAACAACTTAAAGCTCAAATAAGATTTGTAACATTCCACAAACAAGTCAAAGGTCACAGTCAGGATCACATTCAGCCTTAGCTTTAATCTCAATCAGTTGTTTTGACCCTTTTTTTTTTTTTTTTTTTAAACAGCGAAAGCCAAGCCTTGTCGTCGGGTTTGATTACGTTCGTGAGCCATTGTTTGTTTTCCTTTATTAGTTTACGACGCGCTGAAATGATCTGTTTCACCATGGCCTTCTGGAAACAATCCTGCTGCCGTTGTTGCAACCCTGTGTACACAGACTTGCATTCACACACACAATACGACGATCAGAACATGGATAAAAAAAATAAATATTCTTCAGATTTAGTTTTCTTCACTTTCCTCTGGTTTCTATAGTTGTTTGTATTTTTTTTTAAAAAAGAAAAAAAACACGTTGCAGGAGCCTCTAAAATCTTTCATCTCAATGTTTTTGTTCCACATCAAAACCACGTAAGCTATTGCTGTTACTTTGATTAATTATGATATCGTCATAAAGCAGGACATTTAATCGTAATCAGGACTTGGGTCAGTAGGAGATGCTGCTGTTTGACGTCATCTAGACAAATACGAATATCAAGCAGCAAGAAACTCTGAGGCATCAACATACAGAAGCTCAGACATTAATATTTCGTCTGAAAATGTTAACGTTCATGTTTCTCTATGAAGACAGTGCTTATTTACCGAGTCATAATTTTATAATCCAAACAATTGACACACTTGTTGAACCTGCCACCATGTCGTGACAGCATGGTGTGAGACTGATCATGTCTCTAGCGCTAACTAGAAACAACCAATCAGAGCCAGGAGGCGGGTCTTAACACTGTCAATCACAATCTTGTGTGGCACTCCCTCCCCCCCTGCTACCATTACGGCTTTTAAAGCTTTGTTCACATGGAATTTTTTTTAGTAAATTTTTTCCCAGAGGCCGCCATCTATGTCTGCAATTCACCAAAACATCATATTTGTTAGTTATATCTTGATTTACCACGTCATATTATTCTGTTTCTTCCTGATATTGTGCAGCTCCAATCCACTCACAGTGAAATCCATTATATGTGCAGTGAAAATTAAAATACAATGACACATATCTATTTTGATCTCGGATAAACTGTGTCACGTTCCCAAGAGCTTCGTACCTGCCTACATCGTGTCTTTCCTGGTTGCAGTCACGTAAAGCAGTGTCTTTAGTGTCCTTGTTGTGACCCCAGATGACCTTAATGTCTGCTTCCCCACACAGTGACTACCGGCGGCATGTGAAGGCAACGGTTAACACACATCTCGACGTTATTTGTGGTAAACAGTGATTCAACATGAATTCGTGTCACCAAGTGTAACATTAATAAAACTTTGACTTTAACATTACATCATGTTTCGCCACGATTTATGTGAAGTCACATTGACGACGGCTTCCATTATTTCACCCTCCTCCATGACATCACCGCGCTACGTCTTTGGTTATTGTTTTTGGAGGATGTACCCATTGGAGAAAAGATGACACACCGAATGCCATAAACAGACCTAAATCTGATGAAATTTTGGCAAATATAATAGAGGATAACTCACTGCCTCAATAAAAAAATAAGCCAGACCACCTTGCAGCAGTAAAATGGAAGGAAAAGTTTGGAAAGTCTTTAAAAAAAATTCAGTCTTCGACCTTTCTCTGTAATCGCAGCTATAAATCATTTTGCCATGTCTGCTGCCATGTTTTAAAATGAGGACGATGTGTTTAGGGTAGTGTGCAATACATTTTATCTTTTCTAATCCATGCAATAAAGTTGTTCGTTACGCTGCAAAAATACAAAATCTTACCAAGAATATTTGGTTTACTTTCTAGCTCAAATGTCTCAGTGCACTAGAAATATGACAAAACTAACTTCCAAGAAAAAATTCTTATTGATTTAACTCAGTAGTTCCTTAATATTGTTTTTTAAAAAAGTATACTTGCTCCACAACGTCCAGAGTTGAGGTCAGCAGCACACCATCCCCACAATAAACAGTGTTGGTGCTGCACTGCTTCCCCCTCTTGAGACGCCGGATGGTGGACCAGAATCGCCTCGAAGCCGTACGGAAGTTTTTCTCCATGGCCTCTCCAAACTCCTCCCACCCCCAAGCTTTTGCCTCAGCGACCATCCAAGCCGCATGCCGCTTCGACCGCTGGTACCCATCGGCTGCTTCCGGAGTCCCACAGGCCCAAAAGGCCCAACAGGACTCCTTCTTCAGCTTGACAGCATCCCTCACCGAAGGTGTCCATCAACGGGTTCGAGGGTTGCCGCCTCGACAGGCACCAACAACCTTGCGGCCGCAGCTCCGATAAGCCGCCTTGGCAATGGAGGCACGGAACATGGTCCACTCAGACTCAATGTCCCCCACCTCCCCCGGAACGTGTTAGAAGTTCTGCCGGAGATGAGAGAGAGTTAAAGCTCCGCCAGACGTTCAAAGCAGACCTTCACTACACGTTTGGGTCTGCCAGGTCTGACCGGCTTCCTCCCCCACCACCAGAGCCAACTCACCACCAGGTAGTGGTCAGTAGACAGCTGCACACCTCTCTTCATCCGAGTGTCCAAGACATACGGCCGCAAATCTGATGAAACGATGACAAAATCGATCATCGAACTGCGGCCTACGGTGTCCTGGTGCCAAGTGCACATATGGACACCCTTATGCCTGAACATGGTGTTTGTGATGGACAATCCATGACGAGCACAGAAGTCCAACAACAGAACACCACTCGAGTTCAGATCGGGGCGGCCGATCCTCCCAACCTTCTGCCGCCCTTAACACACAGCACCCAACCCCTTTGGCCCCTCCGACAGGTGGTGAGCCCATTGGAAGGGGGACCCACGTCTCCTCTTCAGGCTGAGCCCAGCCGGGCTCCGAGGGTAAAAGCCCGGCCACCAGGCGCTCGCCATCGTGCCCCACCTCCAGGCATGGCTCAAGAGGGGGGCCCCGGTGACCTGCGTCCAGGCAAGGGAACACAAAGTCCAAAGTTTTCATTCATCATAAGGGTCTTCAGACCATTAGCAGACAATTTCCCTTAAGACGTTTCACATCAATATGAAGCTGTGGACTTAAAACAAGCTCCTATATTGTTCTGAAAAGATACTTATAAGTTAGTTTTGTCTTATTATTATTTGTCTTATATTTCACTTGAATCTCTGAATCTCTTATAAAGTTGCCAAAGTTCTCTGGATTTTATTTAACAATATCACATTTTTCCTTCCATTTCACTGTTATGCACTGCTTTGTGCTATTCGATCACAAATAATAATAATAATAATAATAATAAAACAATAACTAATATAGATGTTAGTTTTTGTAATACAATAAAAATGTGAAAAGGTTCAACGGATGTGTTCAACTTTTACAAGCCGCTGTAAGTCAGTCACATGAGTAGTAAATAAATTAAAACGACTTCAGTCCACCTCCAGAGTTGCTCACTACTACCATCTAGTGGCGGCTGCTGTGGTCGCGTCCTCCTCCGCAGAGAGGAGCAGCACCTGCCCCAGATGGTGGCTGCTTTTTAGAGCGAGGAATCGCTTTCTTATGTTTCCATTAGCTGGAAACACTCTGAGCTCCACAAACAAGAAATCTGAAACCCCACTCAGAAAAAATAAAATACAATAAAACACGGCAAAAAAAAAAAAGAGTTGATGATTTTCAGCTGACGCAAAAAAGCAAAACCTCCCAATTAAATCCTCGACTCGCAGCGGCAGGAGGATCGTTACTCCCTCGTCCAAATATGATCTCACAACAGTGGTGCGAGAACAGAGCGGCCGGCGCCAGAAAAACAGGAATAAAAAGCAGCAAGTGTTTGCCATATGAACACAGGAGCTGCTTACTCTGATGAAGTCAGGCTTCTCCGGTGTTTGTCCAGCTGCCAGTCTCATTAAACAGAAAGTCTGAAGAAAAACTCTTCTCCAAAGACGTCGGACATCTTGCAGGCCTCTCTCCGTGTTTGGCTGTTGACGATTGGGTGACAGTAAAAGAGAAATGTTAAATTTCTCCTCTTTTTTTGTCAACACATCTGCTACACAAACACTGATTTGTGTAACAATTTCCAATATCAGAACCGAGAGCTTTAAACACTGAAAATCGAGTGATATATTGCAGATTTTGATGACTTTTGAAACACTGCCCCCTTCTGGATGAGCTTTGAAAAATCCCCTAAGAGGATCCTGAAGTCCTTAAGGTTCACGCAGAAACACTCTCATACCGGTGTACCGTACGGTAGAGTCAGCATAGTGCAACGTCAGAAGCCCCCCGGATCACTGGAACAGGTGCACGTCTGCTGGGGGATAAATCTCGTCGCTCTGGATATGAGTGGCTTTTGGAAAATAAATAGCCTGAGCCATCATAATAAATCCAGTGTTTTAGTGGAAGTTGCTGTTCACACCTCCCCCCACTCACCCTCGCTCCCCGCTCCTACAGGAGATTAATGCCGCTCAGAGTATAATATAGAACATCTGCTCAGCACTAAAGAGGCTGTCATAACATTTCTCAGACGGCCAACGTGTCATTCCCCCGATCAGATGACTCTGCGAATGATTCGGAGACGACCTGAGGATACACTCTGCCCTTAGAGGAACCGCGTGGAGACGAACATGTGAGTTTGGACTGGATGATCCAGATGAACGCCGGAGACGCCTGGAGACGGACAGGGGCACTGTAGGCCCACCACCGGATCAGAGAGCACCTGCTTTCTGACGGAGAGCAGATCAACTTTGACTCATCTCAGTGAATGGAGTTAAAGGAATTACTAGAAAACCACTTTAGGCTGAAAGGGCTGTCTCACTGACGTCTTTGGTTTGCTTGCCTTTGGGATTATTGCATCACATTTAAAGAATTTTAAGCAGTTCAAGCCTCTCTGGGTAAATACAAAGAGTCTGTTGGCCAGAGCTGCAAACGTGGACTGGAGTTTTAAAGGTAGTATCTAGTCAAAGATACCAGAAACTGCGTAATGTTAGAGGGGCAGGATTATGTACAATCAACTTTCTTGAGCTTTATATTATGTTCCATTATTATTTCCTACTCAAAAATGTGTCTGGAGTGTTGATCTGATTCTTTCAAGCAAGATTGAGAAATTCCTTAATTCTCCAATGGCAACCATTCAGCTGTGCAAAACACCTGGGTGGACCTAGCTCCGCCTTTGAGGCAAAGCCTCTCCTCTGAGCTGCAGTTCCCAAACTTCCATGCTTCTGTCTCACAAGGCTCCCCTCCTCCGATGACCTCTTCTCCACTCAGCTCCTTCAGACTAGCCAGCAGCAATTAGCAAACACCTGGTGGAACTGAGCATCTGCTGAGCTCATAGAAGCTACTTCTCAGAGCAACTCTAGTAAAAAACCTTGTTAAAGGGTCAATAGAGGAGCCATGTTGTGAAGACGTCCGAGTTTCGGGAAGAGCAGGAGCTTCTTAAAGAGACAGAGGCCCAATTTCAAACTGTTAAATTATGAAGTCAAATTCCTTTGAAGTAATATTTGATATATAGAGCATTTTTAGAATAACTGAAGTTAACAAAATTTCTTGATTGTGCTATAAAGTGGCAGTATGTACGTGGATATGGCATCATACTTCCCCTTTAAGCACAAAAAATATATATTTTTGAATGTTAAAACAGGGTTGTGGATAATCGGGAAAGATATAATGCATCCTAGCACGTAAATGTTTTATTTATTTATTTATTTATTTATTTTGCGTTTCTCCAGTCAGCAAATATGTTTTCGTAATTCCGACTCGCGCAATTATATGGTCAATGGAAACTCAGGTTCTGACTGTGGCGACACCTGGCTGCTCGGACCCTAACGCTGTCATCCAAGTGTGTGTACGGTGGAGAGAGGCCGAGTGGGGAAATCACTTCCACATGGGCTTTAATGTAAACACACACTCTGATTGTGTTTGGGGGGGAGAGAAGTAGCATGCTAATCTCCACAATCCTAACCTCCACTCATTCATTTCCAGAAATAAAAATAAAAAACCCAGAGAGGCAACGAGACATTGTTTAGGACGGTGGGTGGAGGAATGAACACTTTCAAATTGCATTATTCCTAACGTTCATATCCGCAGCCTTCTGACACGTTGTGTGTTTCTGCTGTTTGGGTCAGAAACGTTGAAGCGTGAGCCGCTCGTGTGAATGTTTCTGCACGCTACACAGAGAGCTCTTTGTGCCTGAATCCAAACTTCAGTGGGGGGGTGGCAGACTGCGAACCCCGCGCCCTCTACCGCCCCACGACTTCATGTCAGTGACTTTGTGGCAATATTTACTTAATGTTCGGATGGCGTTCTAAATATACAGGTGTATTTACCTGCAGTGACGAGGGATTCGGGGGAGTTGGGGGATCAGGTTGTCGAGGTGCTGGCTAGGCGGCATTGTACACCAGTGGGGAGGTGATTTGTGTGTGTTTGTATAAGCCTCGGGTTTCAGACCCGGCTTAGTGTGTGTCATTTTCATTAGCATGTTGGCGCTCCTGTCCAGGCCATGGAACTGGAAGGCTAGCTAAAGTTACAGACTTTTACCTTGTGGTCACCAGTAGGTATCCATTTAATGTAATAAAAACTACAGCTGTACGTGGGAAGCCTTTAGACTAGACTGGATGATAACTTTCAAGCCATGTGTTTTTACCTGTCTTCGTGCATCTTTTCACTTTTTCTTCTCCAAGAAGTAATGATGGTTTTTGATGCATGAGATGCGTGAGCACGTTTTTGTTTTTTTTCACAGTGCATCTAAAGTGGCCTCTTCCTCCTCTGTGGCCTCGAAACTGGAGGATCAGCCAGCTTGCAGGAGATTTATGAACTCCTTGCAGCGCCGTATATTAAACCACCTCCGCCCGCGGCTCTGCAGGGGTGTTGGAGGTGTCAGGAAAAGTGTGAGGAGAGCTCCAGCTGGTCAGTGGCCTGATTGTGAACCCAAAACGAAGTAAAAGATAAAAAATGACATATAAAAAACATCCCCAAATGTCTCTTAAAGCTGCAGTCTGCAACTTTAATAAGAAATATGTTTCTTATATATTTGTTAGAACTGTCACAGTAGCTGTTTCCGCTACGAATGTGCGCAAAGCTTTGTCTATGTTGAAAAAAACACAATTTTAATAAGCTTGTTCAGGTCATTAAAAGTCATGTAAACAGCTAGCGCTCATCATCTATCAGCCATCAGAGGAGACATTGGTGATTTTACAGAAGAGTTATAGATTCAACAAGTTCAAATGAGACACAACTTTTTATGAATGCTGTGAGAGCTCCGGTGGAGCCAGCTGTGCAACAAACCTTCATCCTCCTACCACTTCCTGTCGTCCTCTTTGTCGTTTTTGCCAGTAGTAACATCTGGCTGTTGATCGTGTGACTTGTGTCATGTGAAAAACACGTTTTGGTACAGTTTTCTTGCGGCCGTACCAAAAGTTTTAATAAAGTTGCTATAAAGAAAATTAGAAAAGCTCAGACGCCGATGAATCGCTCTTTAAGCTTCTAATACGTTAATTCACGACATCTGAGTTAAATGAAAACACCTTTAAATTGTCAGTAATAGGTTTGTGATTATAAGGCGACAAGAAGCAAAAGCGGAGTTTAACCGGAATAAAGGTCTTGCAAAACTCTGCGTACTGTAACATTTTGTCTGCTCTTTCTTCCTGCACTAACACACACTTCCTGTGTTTTTATAGGCAATTTAATTAATTAACAGAGAAACACAGATCATTTGTCAAACATTTTCAGCAGAAAAAAGGGTAAAGATCACACATGCAGTCTCATTAGCAGTTCTCCACCACTCTTCCTGATGTATTTATGTGTTAAGCCCTGAGGTGTGTGTGTGTGTGTGTTCCCATTTACAGTTTCATATCTTCATTCCTTTCTTTCCCCTCTTCATATATTTCTCTCCATGTTATTTGACATGATAATATGCCATCCTCCAGGGTAATATAACATTATGCTTTGGCTCCACTTCTAATAATCGTTGCGTTTCTGCCAAGACTCCCACAGCACTGTGTTTGGAGGGATGCTTCAATGTGTAAAATGGGAGCCGTTGTGAGGCACAGAGTGTCTTTATTTGGCCTGAAAGCTGCTCAGCAAAACGTTTAAAGATGTGCTTTAGTGTTGAGGAATCGATACATTTTCTTTTCAGATGTGGAATTTTAAATTCAGTAGGTTTGAAAGCCGTATGTAACAGATTTCTTAAATGTTTCAGATCAAACTAATTTTAAGATCAGACAAAAATGACAAGAGTAAATGCAAATTGTACAGTAAAGAAAGGAAACGGGTGATCCAACTTTAAAAAAATGGAGTCAAGTAGTCAAATTGAGTTCATGAGTAAATGTGTTAAGTTTATTAAGTTGTCATGTTAAATCAGGTTTGACAAATTTAACGCGATTACGTTAACTGAATTGTTTATATTTGAAACTGAATTTTATTTTTTCTGTGTATTTTATTTTTTTAATCTCTCTAGCTTTTTTTCCAGCCATATTGGTTTGTTTTTGAAAATACAAATGACTTGTTCAAGATCATTTCACTGTGTTTCAACTGTATTTGAATCCAAATTTTGACTAGACCACTCCACAATCTTAATGGTTCTGTGTTTTAGAGCAATTTAGGGCTGGACTTCCTTGTTCTTGATCATTCATTCCTTCGAAATGTTCTGGTAGAGCGAAGAATCTCTGGTTCCATCAATGACGGCATGTTGTCTATTTCCTGAAACGGCAATTTATGTGTTTGACTGGACAGATGATGTTCATTTTCTGAAATGCTTTGTTGGTTTTACACCAGATGTGACGGGAGCCAAAACTTCAAATTTTTTTGTTGTTGTGAGTAAACACAATATTTTCTCACAACTCTCAAATGTGAGACGAGAGCAAATGAAGAACTTTTCTGAGGAAACCATGGAAACCAGACGGCGCAACAGACGAGACTACAAAAGGTTAGTGCTGACCATATAGTATGGCGTAATTTGACATTTCGAAAATAAATTTGCTTAGTGGAAGCATATTAGTTTTGGGGAAAAAAACTCTCGTTTTTCGATAAAAAGTTTTGGCGCTAGGATGAGGTGGTATTGAAATTGGTTTATTTTGGAAAATCGCAATGGAAACACTTTTCCCCATCACATGAATCACATGATCAACAATAGGATGTTGCCACTGGTGAAAACCACAAAGAAGACAACAATAGGAAAAAAGATGACAATATACACTGTTTGTGTGTATAACATGAAAAATGTAGAAAAGTTCAAGAAAGTGGACAAATTTGGCTTCTGAAATCAATTCAACCTGTCAAAAAAGTGTTTTCTTCCCCTGTTTCTGAACAGGAGAAGAAAAATAGAACGCCTTAAAGCTTAACTACTAGGATCAACAAAGTTCTTAGATTTCATCTAAGTATCTTTAAGAAATGTAAGGCAGCGACAGATGTAGAAACATTTTACATAAAAAGCACAAATTTAATCTCCCCGGAAGACAGTGAGATAAATAAAAAAAGAACTAGCGCCTGATTTAAAATGTCATCTTCTTACAAAGCCTGCCTGATATGTGAGAAGCCTCCATGTGGTTTCTTCATTTCATTTCGAGTGAAACAACAGAATTTCCGTTTTCATGAGAGCTAAGAAAAGTCCTATCATGACAACATAAAACTGTGAAACATGGGCGAGCAGAGACGATGTGAGGCTTTCTTATTATTAAACAATAACAAGAAATTTAAGCCTTCGTGGCGAGAAGGGACCAAAGAAGACGACTCTCTGTCTGTCTGTCTGTCTGCTGTTTTCTTTTTTCTTGTTTCTGTCCCTGTCCCTCTGGAACTTTAAGAGCTTCTTTCTGAAACCTCAAACTTCAAATCCAGCGGCATTTTTTTTTTTTCATTTCGCCTCCGTTAGGTTTGTGTTAAACGCCGTGCCGTCTAATCTGACCCGACAGTTCGTTTCGGGGTCATTAGCCGGCAGAAAGTTAAAGATTAACCCTCATTATGTCAACGTCCCTTTTGATGTTCTCGACCCTGAATTACGAATCTGTTTGGTCCAATTAACTCTTACAGTCACCAGGTGGCACCACAGAAAAGTTACTGCCACAAACCGTTACCCGTAAACTCCCCCCTTCCGTACGAGCAGAGCTCATTTCCAATCTGTCACTGCCGCCTTTTACCGCCGCGGGTTGAAGTTGTGCTTCGTCGCCGGAATCAAACCCTGATGTTTCGCCTCCACAGTTCTCATTTTCACTCTCACCCCTCTCCCCGCCACCAACAACCTAATGAAATGCTTCTACAACATCGGGAGCCGGTGGCTAAGCCCACTGTTTGATTTGTGATTTAAAGGAGCACTGATAATCACGGCGCCTCTGTTGTACGTGACCGAATCGATTTGTGTTTATGCGCCGCTGACGCTGGCCAGAGAGAGAGAGAGGGAGAGAGAGAGGGAGAGAGAAAATAGGAGGCTTTTATTGAATCAAGCTGGAAAGTGATGCAGCAGGAGTCCAAACGGAGTCAATTACTGGTAAAAAAAAAAAAAAAAAAATCTATTTCTGAAGCGGCTGGTGGGGGTCCAAGGTGTTAAGGTCGGACATGGTGTGAAATATAAGATGATGATGGTTGGAGAAGATTTGTCTTTGATGAACCAGTGGAGCCCCGGCTGCTGGGGCTGCGCTTCTTTGGATTTAGGTTTCCTCTGTGCATCAGACCGGGGTTCTTGTTATGAATTTTTTCTCCTCTCATACGTTCTCTTGACCTTAAAGTTCAAGACAGACGACAAAAAAAAAACAAAACAACCCACAGTCATCCCTTCCTCAGATGGTGACCTGTCAATTGATTCAAAAGGGTTGAGGGCAGAACACAAATTTGTCTCTTGGTTTTGTTTAGCTGAATTCGACCTTAAAACAACAAGCTGGGATACGTCCGTTTCCATCTTTGACATGAGCCAAAGAAAAAAAAAAAAAGGTCAGAATTTGAGATGTTTGGCTAAAACAAGCCCAATATGGCCTTTTAACATCGTAATACGTAACAGATAGCAGCAGGCATGTTTAACATTCTTCTGCAGTGCCTTCCAGAAATGAGAATTTATGGACATTTGCTGTGTGTTTGAATCCGGCCCATCTGACCCCCAACCTTCGCGGAGCCGCCTTTTACTGGAATTTAGTTTTTTATGGAGAACATCTCCACCAAATTTGCATTTAGAGGCAGAAATTTCTTCGTTAAAAGCTGGAGTTCAGTGAGATTGGACAGAGGTTGTCCAATCTGATAATTTTACTATTATTGTTTTATTTTTATTTGATCAGGAAATTCCCATTGAGTTTAAAACTTCCTTTTCAAGGCAGTTCTGGTTGTGTGGACAGAGCTGAGTAAGCAAAAAACTGAAGGTAAAATTCCCCAATTCTGCTTGGGAAAACAGAACAGAGAGAAAGAGATGACCGAATGTAGGGAAAGTATAAAAACGTGGTAGGCTTCAGTGGTAAAATAAACGATACAGCATCAGTGTTACAGCTTACTTAGAGACGGCAACCCTGATCCAGTATTTTATTTATTTTTTTTTTTTTTACTTTTTCTGCTCCTGAAGACCAGTCAATGTTAACATCTGTGTTAACCTCTTAAATCTGTAATAACTGCTGACCGACTACATGTAGAGTCAGGGCTGCTGCCTCATGCTGCAGACGCTAATGGCAGGACATCGTTTAGAGGTCAATGCCGTCTGGCTTCTGCATGTCGGCCTCGATGCGGATCAAACGCAGAGGAACTCAAGTAAGAAGCTTCTATGATGTTCAGAAAAAGAAAAAGAAAAAAAAAAGTCACCTGAAGCTCTTGGCCTTGTCGTTTATTTCTAAATCTATTTTTTTCCCCTTACTGTAGGAACTTGTCAGTTTGTTTTAAAGTGCATAAAAGTTAGGGGCCAGAGGAGCTGAGTGGAAGATCACACACACACACACACGCACACACACACGCACACACACGCACACACACACACAGTCAGGAGCTTCAGCAGACTCTCTGACACCAATTAAGACATCATATTTAAAAGTTAGATGTCAAGAAAAAACGTTGCTAGGGTGCAAATCACATAACCTCAGACCTGTATGTGTTGGAAGCAGACTTTTTTAATACAGTCATTAAAAAGCACAATCATTGGGCTACAAGCCGATTCCATACTAATATCTGCTATCGGTGCCGATTATGGAAGGAAATTCTATATGTGGTATCATGATGATGTGCCTGATCCATAAGGGCAGATCTATTTAGTCTAATTCTATGCTTTGTGCTCTGAGCAACATCATGCTTTATTATTTATTTTTACATTATATTTAGAATTCCTACATGGACTTTCTGAACTATTTTGCAGTTTGTTTTCTACATGTTTGACCAAGATAGTCAACCTGTTGTTTTTGTCAGTTTCTTTATTATTTATTTTACAGTGGTTGTGTTGTTTTTACATGTTTTACCAAGCTTGATAAAACTCTATGGGTGTATTTACAATATTCTCTACTGGTACAGAGTTATCAAATAAATTTCTAAATCATTCCACTTATGTCTGTGTTAAAAACAGGAAATGTTTTAAGTCAATTCAGTTCTGTTTTTCTGTATCAGATCAGTATCGCCCGACACTAAATCTCAGATTTCAGTATTGGTATCGGAAGTGAAAAAAAGTGGAACAGTGCTGTTTTGTGTTGGCCGAAACAAATCAAAAATTGAGGCTGTCAAGTGACAAAATCTGAAAAAGACGGAATGCTGCACCTTATTTTTGTTCTGTGCATCGCTCGAGAAATTCTTCGTCTGGCTAAATCCCACCGAGCGAGCCACCTGCATCCGGAAGAGGAACGCCGTGCAGCAGAGTGTGAAATGAGGCAGGGCTGGGGAGGGGAAACAAGAAAAGATTCATACAGCAGAGCTTTTCGTGGCTGAGTAAATGTTTCAAAAAGTGCTCAGGAGGAACATCTGCTGCAATAATTAGATTAATCCCGTCTCATCCATCCCAACCGAGAGGAGGATCAGCAGTAAGGACGGAGGAAAGAGGCTCAGTTAGAAAACTGAAGGCTCAGAAAACACACGCTGCTCCTCAGCTACCAGGTGCAAAGTACAGGAGCTGGAGAACGAGAACAGGAAACGAAAATTTTAAGCAATTTGAAAGAGTTCGCTTCTTTGGTCTGAGTTCGACAGCGCAGTCACACCTCCCCAAATGAACCAGACATTTTAGACAAATGAACCAGAGGTTGATTAGAGCGGACTGAACAGGATTGGTGTGAGTGAACATTATACGCTGTTTAGTTGATGAAGAGGATCTGACAAAAAGTTAGCAGGTTGGGGAACTTGTGATTTTGTATTAAAAAAAAAAATCCTGATGGGAATTTTTTTCATTTTTTCACTTATTTTGAATTAAAAAAAAAAGAGTTATTTAAATTTTTTAAATGATAAATTGTACATTTATTTGAAGACAATTTATACATCTTCACCAGGAGGAGCTAAGGGTAGATGCCACAAGAAAACCTGGTTTCAATCCCCAACTGTGTTTCTTGATTTAAAAGAGTCAGTGGTCACACTAAAAAAAAAAAAAACACACATTGCATTTTTTCCCTATTACTTTGTGAAAATGATAGCTTAACCTGACCTATAAGTAATGAATTTATTGGGCGAATACATCTTAACCTAATGGCTGTTAGTAACTGGAGACCAGGTTTTTGGTCACTGAATGTGACGTAGCTATTAAATGTGATTTATGTCTCAGAGGTTTAATTGGCAGCATTTCCTGTGTCTGCGGCCCCTCAGCAGATTTCTGACATATCTGAAAACCATGGGAGATGCGTACTCGGCTCTTGAACCACGCTGCTTGGTCTCAGACCATTTATCTCTGTCTGGAGACGCCACCGAATGAAAGGCAGACCCATTTCTGTGGGCAGCCATATTTCTCCGCTGGAAATATCAGTTTTCATACCTTCAGCAGAACAACGGACCGAACGAAACAATCAAAGACATTCCAGAGGTTTAGAAAAGGTTATGACTCAAGACGGTTGAGGAAAAACTCACACAATTTGGAGCAAATTGTTGTTCTTTTTAATCAATGCTTGAATATGTGCAATGGACCTGTATGTAAGAGGATACTTGGAACACACTGGTTTCACCAGTGTTGTTAAAGAGGAGCCAAGTTGTGATGACTTCATGAAGGCGGAGTTTCAGAAAGAACAGGAGTTTCTTAAAGAGACAGAGGCCCAATTTCAAAATGTTAAATTACGAAGTAAAATTTCTTTTAAGTCTTGGTTTATATATATATATATATATATAGCATTTTTATAACAACTGATGGTAATATGTTGACTCGATTGAGTTATAAAATGCTACCGCTTGCCTGGAAAATACAAAGTACTGCATGTTTAAAAGTCTTATGGAGTCAATAGAAGTTTGTACCTGTAACATGACAGAATTCGTAAGAGTTAAGGGGGTGTGAATACTTTTACAAGGCATCGTAAATGTTGTTTTTAATGCTTTACTATTCCTTCAGCACTGTGAACAAAGCAGGCAAGCACAAGCCCTGGCTTCAGCCTATTCCTTCTTTGGTAAATTATGGGTTTGTGTAAGTCGTATTGTTTTTGTTTTCTGTGTTTGTAATTTACCAAAATAAAGTAAACCTGAACTGAAATGTGGTTCTTGTTCTCTCTCTGCGTGGCTTTCCGGCTTCCGAGCGTGGAAAGGTTGATGAACTATGCTTAATGAAAGTCCCGTTGTGAAATACAATATTTGAATTGTAAGCAGCGGTCTATCGTCAACATGGATATGATTCAGAAAAGTGCCACTAGTTCTTTTCCACGTTGTTCAGCTTCATGGTATTGATTGCTCTTTAGAAATCCATTCATAATAAAGAGTAACTTCCACTTGAGTGAGGCTCCTGTAAACGGCGTCAGTGACTAATTCATTGTCAACTATCCGTTTCCCCGGCCCTAATCTGAATTATTCACAGCTCTGTCACTGCCGTGTTATGCAAACACACAGCACATGTCTACTCCATAAATCTTTGCGCCGTCTCTGGCAGAAGAGGGAATTATTTGGACATGGCAGGAAAAAACAAGCAAAGCCTCTTAGCTGCCGAGGCACTGTTGATTTGATTTGCCCCCTAAAAAAGGGGAAATTTATAGACGTGCCGCGTCCTCTCCAGAGGGCGACGTTGGTTTCCCTGAGGAGGAGAGGAGACTGTCTGAGTGAGGCGTGAAGAATCGGCCCCAGACTCAGCTGGAGCGCCGGTCCCCATCCCTTTTTGTGAACACATAACCCGCTATTAGAGCAGAGACGGTTGTTACAGGACCGGTTCTCTCCAAGGTAACCCAGAAAGCTGCGTGGTTTTAAGGAACAGGTTGTGTTTTGCTGCAGTTCAGACTTTCAGTCTCACGTCTGTTAGTGAGAGCTCTTTTGTTTTTTTACTACTTGGCTTGCTCATAAATTGATAGAAATGGGTGGATCATTGTTGTTTTTAAAGGGACAGTATCATGGATTTTCCAGCCGCTTTACCTTCAGTTGTTATAAAAATGTTGGACATATCGAATATGACTTAAAAGAAGTTTGACTTCATAATTGGGTCTCTGTCTCCCTAAGAAACTCCCTCTTTCTGAAACTCCACCTTCAGGAAGTCATCGTAAACATCACTTCTCTATTAACCCTTTAACAGCGATTTGACCAGTGTTTCACTGAGAAGTAGCTCCTATAATGAGCTCAGAAGATGTGCAGTTCTACAAGGCGTTTGCTGATTGCTTCAGGCTAGTCTGAAGGAGCTATGCAGAAAAGGCAGTGCGTTTAGCACAGTTTGAACGGTTGCCACGGGAGATTAAAGAATTTCTCAAACATGCATGTAAGAATGAAAACAACACTCCAGGCATGTTTTTGGTGATGGAATGACATTAGAATGTGATGGAAAGCTCAAAAAAGTTGGTGTTACATAACGCTGCCTGTTTAATGGTTTCTCCCAAAGCAAGTTTATTTTTTTCTTACATTTTGCCTCTAAATTACAAATAGTCCTAAAATCTTATTTGTGCATATAAAGAACAATAAAGGTCTTCGACATATGTATCTGAAAATGTCATATTTTATGAAAGCACATAGCTGCAAGAACACAATGAGGTTGTATTTCGCAACGTTTGAACAAATATGAATTTTTCTTAGTACAAATGATCCTACTTTCTTGTGAATTTGAAAAACTCGCATAAGGGATAAAATTGCTTGATATGTAAACGTTCAAAAACGCAGCGTTTTAACAGCTCTTTAAAGTGAAGTTCCCGTCAAAGAGTCATAAATCCCATCATCAAACGAGATGTGTTCTTCACCTGCAAGTAAATGACTTGCACAATATATTTGCGTCATTATTTAGTTCCATAGAAAGAAACTGCTTCAGTTTACAGAACTTCCTGTGCAATTTCAATGTTTGTAAGCATCTTATTCGGTAAGAGATTTCCCTGAACTTGACCCAAGTTACCCAGCAGCCTTGGGAAATGTCCCATGTGTCAAGTCACAAACTGATAACCATTTTACTGAAGTGGATTAGATTTATTATTTACCCAGGGAAGCTGGCAAACACCAGCAACATTTCTGAGCATTTTTTTTAAATTAGAAAGCAGGAGATACTTTTTGTTCTGCAATGTTCATTCAGCGATTCACTTTAATTAGGCATTGATTGTTAAATTAGCCGCCAAATAACTCAATTCTGTTGACATTTTCTGGCTTCTGAGAGCTGAAATTGAGTGGAATGGTGTAGTGCAGAAATGTCACCCCTTTTTATAATTTGCACAAAAAAACAAATTGAAACAACAAACTCAATAGATGTTGGATGTTCAAAATACCAAAATTCTCTCTGCACATTTCCTGACAGACAAGGCGCTCACTGAAATGGCTTAGCTGAGTTATGAGTTTTTGGCTGAAAAGTTGACACATCTGTGGAAGTGGGACTCTTTCTCAGCCGGTCGTGATAAGGTCGCGTCTCAGTTTGGATTCTCAGAACAACGGCGATATAAAAGGAGCAGAGCGGGACAGAGCAGGATTATTTTTCCTGTTACACTGAAAACATGCTGCAGACTCTAGTCGTCGTCCTGCTGCAGGTAGCGTTTGGTGAGGTTTTTTTTTTTTTTTCTGAAGTTATCCTCTCATTTTAAAATACAGTTGTCACATATTTACCTGATATTAGACTTCATTGACAGAACGATTTGTTCTGATGTTTTCCGTAGTTTTTGGGTGCGGTTCACCTGCGGTGAAGCCAGACACCAGCAGGGTTGTGAATGGAGTCGATGCTCGTCCCCATAGCTGGCCTTGGCAGGTAAATCATACGGCGCCTCGAAAAAGTATTCACACCCAGGGTTGATTTGACCACATTCACAACCACAAAAAGAAAAAGACAATTTTCTTTGTGATAGACCAGAGCAAAGGGTGCATATGGGTCTAACTCTCAACATGAAATTGAAGGATAATAATAGATGGTTAACTTATTAAGTAAAAAAAATGTGGTGTTTTTTTATATGTGCCAGTCTGGATTTGGCCGTTGCCAGGCGACCAGCGCTTGCCTAATGCATTACTTACAGAGTAAAGTTTTATGTAGACGAGGTTATTGTATGCACCTTTTTTCCAAGACTTTGACATCTCCCCTTAGTTTTAATAAAATAAACTCTTCATACTTCATCATTTTGGACATTATAATGCTCCTGACTCTGAGAGCAGTTCAGAAATTGTCACTTCGTGTTTTAATGCAACTGTAGGCCAACGAACCAAGTGAGATCCATAAACACATGGATGAGTGAGTTGGTGTATCAGAACTTCACTGTCCTGACCCCAACCCGATAGGACGCCTTCACAGTGAGTTAGAGCTGAGACTGGCCACGCCTCCTCATCCAACGTCAGTGTCTGACCTCACAAATGCGAAAGAATGGCAAAATTATGTTTTTATGTACTATATTTGCTGATTTTTCATTGCAAAGTAAGATGAGTTCAGTCAGACTCAAGTATTTTGTTGACTAAAAGGTTTTCTTCCAGGATTGACCTACATTTAGCTACATCCACCTCAGTGCTAAGTGATGATGGTCCGACATGCGACTTTATAGTGACTGCGTTGGCTAAAAGTAGTCACCTTAGCAGCCTCTCTCTGCTAAAATTGAATACTTTTGCCTCGCGTTGTCTTATTCATGCACCATTATCTGACTTGTTGGAACATAAAATAAGGCGCAACTTTCACAGATCTCCCTGCAAGTGCAACATGGCTCCCGCTTCCATCACACATGCGGAGGAACGCTGGTGGCTCCTCGCTGGGTGCTGACTGCCGGACACTGCATCTGGTGACCACCTACTCACAGTACCGCCAATACAACGTGACATAATAACGCCAGATGCTTAAAGTGAAATGGTGCTGCCACATATTGATGAGAAGTGAACGTGTTCTCTCTTGTGAAGGCCAGGAGATGTGTACCGCGTGGTTTTAGGGGAGCATGACATGAGCCTGCAGGAGGGCACAGAGCAGATCAGAGACATCCTGCGCATCGTTGTCCATCCTGAGTGGGACATCGACCACGTGGCCAACGGGTGGGTGTGTTGGGTTTGTTTGCATGAAGCAAAGAGTTCAACCACCTAAAACAGATTAATGAATTCATCGACGAGATGAAGCAGCAGATGGCTATTTTGCCGCACAGCAAATATGATCAAATGAAAATAAAGAGATTAGGGCTGCATAGAATTGATCTACAAAGCTTAACACGTCGATATCACATGCATATTAATTGCGTTACGTATTTTGACCTAGAAGCCTCTCTCCTGCAGAGGGTTACCTAGCTCAAAAAAGCACGTTTAACGGTCTTGTGCTGCAGTCAACAATGCTGAGTGGCAAGCAAAAAGATGAGTAAGGAGCAAATTTTGGCAAATTTCACTTTAACAAACACTGCGGTTCAAGCGAACACCCTGTAAACAAAGCATATAGGCCTCAGTTCCTTTGCTACGTGTCTTCTTGCTGCCCCTTTCCTGACAGATTACTGTCAAATAAAGTCCATTGGTGCCAAAGCAATCCTTAAAAACAGGTGTAAAAAAAAACACAATCAAAACATAGTCAAGGACGTTTGGATAAAACCAGGGTAGTACCAATGTTGAATTATCCTTCCACCAAAGCACAAGTAGTTTATAGTTAACATTTCTAAATTACGTTTGAAACAAAGTTACTTCTTTTAAACTGTCCTGACTATGAAAACCTAAAAAACCGGAGAATCTCCATCCAATTCGGTTTGTGGCAATAAACATTTTCTGAAGCATTTTTTTGAAAACGTGCATTTCAACACTTCAAGCTTACAGAGTTAAACATAACAATTAATCGCGACTGATCACAACGCTTGAGTGTGACGAATCTGATCACCTTTTTTAATCAATTGAGGGCACTAAAAGAAACGCACAGGATCAGAACGACAGACGACACGTTAAAGTGCTTACCTTCCTGTTTAGACAAACTCTTCATGTGACAATGCTTCTCTCTCAGCAACGACCTCGCCCTGCTGAAGCTGGATAAGAGCCCCATTATGAACGACAGCGTCGGCGTGGCTTGTCTTCCTCAGGCAGAAGAGATCCTGGCCCACGGGACCCATTGTTTCATCTCCGGCTGGGGAAACCTTTACAGTAAGGTCCCTGCTATTCCTCTCTCACACTGTTTGTCCCCTGGATTAGACTATTTTGAACATACTGTTCGATTTGTCAGAACTTTGCTGTATGTGCTAGAGTCTGCACCACACAGGACCAGACTGGGACTATAATCCAAGCCAGGAATTTAATGCCATCCCAGGCCACCACCATAGAATTAACCACCATGACTGAATTGAGTTTTAAATCAAATTGTGCACTTTACCATCAACAGCAGATGTAAGTTCTGTTCTCACTTAGACTCCGCCCGTACCAGCGGTCAGGCCACTGGGAAACATCCTGGTGCTCCCGATGGCCAGTCTGCATCTGGTTGCATCCACTGGTGTAACTCCAGTCAACGTGTCCCAATGATTAATCCCTCTAATGTTGAGGAGGAAGCAGTTCCAGTCATAGTCAGCATTTTCATACCAAAATTATTTATGTTTTGGAATTTGTGGGAGGAGCTAAAGATTTACAGAGTTTTCTCCAACCTCAAAAACTGGGAGCTCAGCAACAAAGAGAAAAGGTCAAAATGCCAATAGAAATATGCAAAAAGCTGCTCAGCAATTCTAAAAAGGGGTTTGATTGAGAGGTGCAGTTTCCAAGTCAAGCTCCCGTCTCACAGTGCAGCCATCAGCCGCGACTTCCCCCACTCGGCTCCTTCAGACTAGCCAGCAGCAATTAGCAAACACCTGGAGGAACTGTGCATCTGCTGAGCTCATTATAGGAGCTACTTCTCAGTGAAACGCTCCTAAAAATGTTGTTAAAGGCTTAATGGAGAAACTTTGTTGTGACGATTTACTGTCAGAAAGAGCAGGAGCTTCTTAAAGAGACAGAGGCCCAATTTCAAGGCGTTAATTTACAAAGGTAAAATTTCTTTAAATGTTTGACATTTACAGCATTTTTGTAACAACTTGAGGTAACGTAGTTACTTGGTTGTGCTAAAATATGGCACCATGTGACTACTAAATACATATTACTGCCCCTTTACACATCGGATGTTTTCAACCTTTTTGCACGAGTTGTGCCAAATAAGTTTGATAATTTTTTCCATAATACCTCCACCTTTATCAGCTGAATGCTGAATATGTTTACATATCGATGTTCTCTGTGAATCATCAGCCCACGGCCCCATGCCTGACATACTGCAGCAGGCCTCGCTGCCCGTGGTGGAGCACAGCGTCTGCAGCCGCAGCGACTGGTGGGGCCACACGGTGAAGACCACCATGGTGTGCGCAGGAGGTGATGTCGTTTCTGCGTGCAACGTGAGTCAATGCATCAACAGAATCCACCTGTTTGAGCTTCAGCAGCTACATCCAGACTCGGTCTGAGGCTCCATGCTGTGTTTGTGTCACAGGGGGACTCTGGGGGTCCTCTGAACTGTCTGGGTCAGGATGGTAGGTGGTACATTCAGGGCGTGACCAGCTTCGTGTCTTCCGCCGTGTGCAACGAAGTGCAGAAACCCACCGTGTTCACGCGCACCTCTGCCTTCACCGAGTGGCTCAACGAGGTAAAATCAGCATCTGGCCGCACGTCCATCCGTCTGTAGAGATAAAAAAAAATTTAAAAAGTACTGCAGCTGGTATCAACAATTAGCAAGACACGTGGAATGTCTGCTTTACCTGTTGTTTCTGCAGGTGATCCAGAATTACTGAGGCCAACCAGGAGGCCGACCAAAACAAATACGTTCAAGGAATTTGTAGGCGAGCTTGAAAGACTTAACAAAAGCTTCCAAAATCCTCAATAAAAATAAAATAAAATTGATTTGATTATTCTTATGTTTTCAATATGCTAACCCGTCAGCTGCCACGACCTTTCGCTGGCGCCACAAAGTTTAGCGCCGCAGTTTTCCGCCAAGCACTCTCCTAAAACGTCCAGAGAAGGTGTACGCAGCTTCCCAGCCTGCTCTACCTCTCCACACTCCATCACTCCTTGCTGTGTGATAAAACAAGAGATGGACGACCGACCGCCCGGTGGGTGGAGGACTCATGAGTCAGGAGATTCTATCAATCACCGCCAAAGTCAAGCAAATGGCTGCCCAGGTGAATGGACTGTCTGATGCCTTCAGGCAAAAAAGAAAGAGAGAAAGAGAGAAAGAAAGAAAGGAAGGAAGAAAGAAAGAAAGAAAGAAAGAAAGAAAGAAAGAAAGCTGCAGAGCCTCTTCTCAGATCAGATAAGTCGCAGCAACGGGTTACCTTGATGGAGAGATGTAGCGGTGCTCTGCGGGCTCGAGCTGATTTTGCCACAAATTTGATAAGATTGAGGGGAATTTCAACCCTCTTTTCTTTTCTAACAATAATCAGACACAAGTATTGAAGTACTTTAAGGTCAGTGAAGGCTAAAATGACTACAGTGTCTTTCTCACACAGCATTCAAATCTACAGAACTCGGTCACAGTTTGTCACTGTGCTGCCTCTAGCTCCGATGTGTTTGATTTAGATTTCATTTGAGACAACGGGGCATCAATGAACTCTGAAATAACAGTAAGAAAAATTTGTGGGGCCTCAGTCAGTACCCTGTGGAACCACCTTTTGCTACAATTACAGTCGCAGGTTTTTCGGAGTACGTCCCTACCAGCTTTTCACGTCAGCAGTCCATACATTTTGCACATTCTTTGCTGGAGAGCCTCTGAGATTGTTGAGTATTGAAATCTTGTTGCAGATGTTCAGTTGAGTTTAGGTCTGGACTTTGACTGGGCCATTCTAACGCATAAGTATGCTTTGAGCGAAGCCATTCGATTGTATCTCTGGATGAAACTCCTGGAAATCGAATCAGACAGAGAAAGCTTTGTGTGTAGATTTCTGAATCCTCTTGCTGAAGGCTCCGGGACTGTGGAAGCCTCAGTCATGACCTCACTTCCTCCATTTTTTTCTGATGCGCGGGGGAGTCCTTTGATCACGGCCACTTCCTGTCTTCTCTGTTACATTGGTAAATATTGATTTCAGTCTCATCCCTTCACTAAACGATGCTCCAGACAGATTAACATCACATTTACAATAACAATCGTTATGCCTTCAAAGCCACGCAGGGTTTTTCACCTTTTAGCCATACTTCAGTTAAGAAGCTCCCAAAACTAAAACTTTTAATCAGGTTGCAATTGTTTATATTTCTCAGCTAATATTTCAACTAGGAAAACTTGAACATAAAACGTTTTTTTTTCTTTTTCCTGTGCATTTAGAATACACTGGATTCAAAAACAGACCCTAATATAATATATAAGACATAATCATCTCCTAAAATATAAGGAAATGAACAATGGATACTGTTAAAAAAATCTGTTTTTATTTCAATTTGAACAAAAATGTCATATTCAAACTCATTCATGTTAAACCTTTATTGACTGATACCTCAACCAAATATCTATCTATCTATCTATCTATCTATCTATCTATCTATCTATCTATCTATCTATCT
>NW_006799976.1:3065837-3156948 GCF_000485575.1 Poecilia formosa
TATATATGTATACATAATTGCTCACAAGCTTTGTGCATGATAAGCTCTTTGGGGCTGGAATGCCTCTTTACCATCACCCTAATCTGCAGCTTCCTGCACAGATTCTGTATTAGAACAAAGTCAGGACTGGAGATGGGGACACTACTGAAGATTTGTCACATTTTTGTTGTAATAACTTTGTCTTGTGTCTACTGGTCTGAAGGCCTTAAAGCTGTTTTCCTGAGCTGTGGTCGGCCGTAACGCTCAGCCACAGATCCTCACTGAGTCTCTTTGCTTCAGCCGTTACTCGTCACCACAAACCGACTGCGGGGCGCTTCCCGTTTATCACCTGCTAAGTCAATGAAAACAGCTTCTCCCAGTTAGTCGGGGTTGTGGTTAGGACACTTTAGGTCAGCAAGGACGATTTGGAATGTTGTAGAACCTTGGATTTTCCCACAAACTCAAACCAGTCTGGAATGGGAAATTCCAGACTCTGATATAAAATATCAGTCAAGAGGGTTTTTTTGTTTGTTTGTTTGTTTGTTTTTTTGCATCGGTTCATTGCAGTATCACATTTTCACATAATTTAAATATACTTAGCAGTTAAGTTAAGTTAAGTTAAAAGAGTTCTTTAAATCATGAATAATTCTGGACGTGGTTGGGTTTAGCTTCAAATGAAGCTGCTGAACTGACTTTTTTTTTGCACATACTTCTGTCTCCATCTGCTGGTAGATGATGGAACTACACAAAAGAAGACACTGAACAAACACATAGCAAAAAGTGTGTTTTTGTAAAATATCACACACATAGGATTAGTTTTTCTGTGTGTGTTCACTTCTACCGGTTGTACGGAGGAGCCAGAATGCAAACGCAGGTCGTGAAGTGAAATGTTACAGCGTTTGCTTAAAACTAATGAATGTTTATGCAGTATTTCCCAGCAGTGCAGTTGTACAATCTTTGTACATCTTAATTAAAAATCTTTTATGCGAACCACAAACAGGAACCTTAAAGTAGCAGAAATACTGGATTAATTATGTTTTTCTCTAACTAAACTCTTAATGAAACACTTGGTCGCACTTAATGAAAATTCTCACCATCAAACAGGATCACAGGGTTGCAGCCGAAACTTGGTGCAGATTTTTATCGTTCATGTTCCTCGCAAAGCTTCAACAGGAAGGTTTCAGCAGCTTTATGCCCTCTAACTGTGTACAGACGCCTTAATACGGCGTGAACCTTTTCACATTAGCCACAAGCTAAAATTACATTTTACAAAATGACAGATAAAGCTGTAAGTATAATATATATGTGTGTCACAATAATATATTAGATTTATTCACTTCTTAGTAATATGTTAATTTATTCAGCTGTGTTTTGTAGTAACCATGTTTTCCTAAGAGGTTTTGGATCAAAACAATTTCAAGATGTTTTAGAAATTAGTTCTAAAACATCCAGAGCAAATGGGGGTCTGGATTTTCATAGTCAAGTTAGCTTTGATAGTTAAGCTTCAGCGTGGGTATATCAGAAGCCCTCATCAATGGGAGGCAGAAAATGTGATTCACCATGGCGACGGGAGGAAGAGGAAGCTTTAATGTGCACATTTCTTTCTCCTTAATGACAGCATAAAGAAAAATATCAAAACATGTTTAACAAAAAAAAAAAAACAGCAAAACGGTAAGAGGTAGCGTGAAAGAGACACAGTTAATGTGTGAGTATGATTTGACATAAAGCTAAAGTTTTATTCTCTATACTTCACTTGCTTAATAATAAAAACAGTGGGGGGCTTTATTTGATTGAAGAAAATATTACTCTATTTTCACTTGCGAAGTGAACGCTTAATAAAACAAGAGGAGTCAGATTCTGACTGGGTCCCGGTGGAGGGACTGCCATCTAAAAAGCTCCGTTTTAAAATAAAATTTGAGTAAAACTGAGCAATTTATGATTAATGGAGATAAATAAAAGAGAAAGAGAATAGCTTTCATCAAGAACACCTGCCGGGGATTGAACCCCAGCGCCCCACATGATGCGTGGAGACGCTAACCACTGAAGCTAAAGTGGACTTCATTAGATGATTAAATGTATGAATGATAGTTTTGCATCCACCGCACAGGAAACGCTGCTGGAACAGATTAAGTGTCAGGTAGGATTCCTGACAGCATCCTGTTGGCACTAATGTGAAGCGCAGCACAAATAATCTGTCCAGTTTGAGTCACGTGAACGATGTGTCATCTTATTGAGATAAATTATTGACTGTGGCGAAAAGCTGTAACGCAAGGAGAAGTGTCTGTGGAAAATGGACGCAACGGCCTCAGAGGTTTTAATAGGGAACATCTCATAGTTAAATATGTTGTGCCAAAATGTAAAAAGTTGATTTTTCCAACCAACAGGTGGAAAAATCAACTGTTGGTTTATGGACTTTATGCAAAAGAGTCATTGCTGAAACAAACCACAAGAGGTCCTGTTTGCAGTTTGAAAACAAGGCCTGACAGGGAGACAGCAAACATGTGGGATGAAGTGATCAAAACTCAACATTAATTATTGCTTTGATAATTCAAATCAAAGCATGGTTACAATGGCCCAGTCAAAGTATAGGTAGAAAATCAAAAATTATAATCTGGATTTGAGTTTGGTTTTTACAGACATTTTCGATTCGATCAGACTGAGCTTGAGCTTTGGTTTTTTTTTGTTTTTTTTTTGGAAAGAAGGTACAAAGTATGAGCTCAGAAAAAAAACAGCTGTCAGAGCAGGGCTGGAAAATAAATCAATAACAATATATATTGCGATAGGCACATGAGCAATATCAGCAGATGATATGTCAGATTGGGTATTAAATAATTCAGCTGAATTCCATGCTAGAACCGCACTTGCATTCTGGGGAATGTAGGCAGAGGAAAGACTCAAGGAAAGCTAAGCAAAGCTGAGTGGCATTAACTAACTCAATTCCTCTTTGGCAACAACCTGTTGAGTAACTTGCGCAGTAGCAATTTCAAATTTCGTCACCGTGCCTCATAACTGCTTAAAAAAAACAATAATAACATGGAGTGAAAACTGGATGAAACAGGAAAGATCGCACCACCAATGTGGCAGAATTTTATAAATTTAAATAAAAGAAAACTAATCAGTAATTATCGATTTTGACAGATATGAAACACTTATATTGCGATGCGTTTGAGCCATTTTGTCCGGCCCTCCGTCAGCACCTGGAAAACCGTGTATCTGTTTCCTCACACTTTACAACTATGCTCCATTTTGTGAAACCCTAATTAAAATACAAGGAAGTTTATCGTTTTTATGTGAAATGAATGTGAAAAATCTGCTTTTCTAAACGCGAACTGCTTTTCGAGTGCTCTGTTTTAGTCTACAGTGTTCCAAATTTGAGCTGTGTCCATTTGAGGGCACCAGAACGGTCCTCTGTTCACCGGGATACGCTTTTAGCAACACGTCCTCTCTCCGTTAAATACTGTCTACTTCTGAGTTAATTGAAAGGATTCTTTTGGACCACACGTTTCCAAATATTACCTACCAAAAAAAAAAAAAAAAAAAACTCCAGCAAACTGAGCCTCGAAACACAGAAAGGCAGAGGTGTTGTGTCATTACTACCGTTCCCTTGGCGACCATTTAAAGTTGTTTTTGTTTGTGGGGTTTTTTTTTTTTTTGTTTGTTTGTTTGTTTTTTCGGTTCGGCCTCTTAGGACAGCGGAAGATAAAAGCGGCAGAAACACACTGACCTCCTCCCCTCCATCTGTGGTCATTTTTGTATCAGCCTGATTGGAACCTCGATAGTTGTTCCGCCACCCGCAGAGACTCAGCCAGTTTGGACGAGTTCCACCAGCCAGAGTTTTATGGTTTTACTGCGCGGCCCACGCACGGCGTGTGTATAGTAGGGCTGGCCGTCCCCGGCTGGAACACGCGGGCGAAAACCGTTTGACCCTCTGTGGACTCTGCCAGCATGGCAGCACGGCAAACAGCTCAGCCAACCCCTGCAGGCAATCATTGACTTATATTCGATAACTGCACGAAAATAAAACAAGGAACAGAAAATGTCCAGAACTAATTTGGAACCGTGTGGGGGAATGAACGCATGATTATGTGGGCGGAGAGGCGGTGAAAGCAGCATTCCAAAGGTTAAAGGTAATCCTCGACTGATCCTCTTCCATCATATGTGGGTCTTCCCGAAGTCACATGGAGAACAGTGCTGCCTCCATTCTAATGGGTTAGTCAATAAATAACCGAGGTAATTGTAAAATGTTGCCTCTTTTTAGATGGCTCTTTATGTTTAATTGGTTCGCCACACACGGGGCTGTCAGTCATCCTTGCGCCATGTTATTGCGAGGGCTGCAAAAAGGTCAAGGCAGGGTGGGGGTGGGGGGGGGAATAAATAAAAAGAGCTTTGAAGATAATCAAAACGCCCACTACGAGACGGCTCTACTGTTCGTTACTGCACAGAAGCTGCTGCCCTGTGAATCGGTACATACGGGCAATTATCAGAGAGATAAATAAAGATATTTAATCAATGTTCAGCCAGAGATTGAGTGCTCCACCTTGCGTGTATCTCCTTTATCTGTGCAGCTAATAAAGTCACTTAGAATTGTGCCCCATAAAAATCCAGCAATAGTAATAAAGTTTTAAACCACAACAGAACGCATTTGTCAAGCAATGATTTTTATAAACAATTATACAATTATACATTCCTTGGACATTTTCACGTTTTGTTACATTACAGCCGCAAAACGTCATGTATTTTGTTGGGATTTAATGTGAAAGACCAACACAAAGCAGCACATAGTTGATCTATCACACAAAGTGCTCTTACACACACACATATATATATATATATATATATATATATATAGATAGATAGATAGATAGATAGATAGATAGATAGATAGATAGATAGAAGAAGTCACATGGAGTGACCTCGTGCTGCGCCAACGCTTAATAAAGTCGGCGTAGCAACTTTCAAATTATTAATCTGGAAAGTGTGGCATGTATTTATTTCCCCCCTTCCGAATACACCTAAGAAAATCCATCGCACCCAATGTTCTGTAGAATGTAATACAGACATGGTCGATATGGACACAAGGTTTCATCATGATATTTTCTGGTAATATTGCGATCGCGATAAAAGTGACAATAAGAAGTATTAATTACTTCTTTTCTTTTTTTTTTGTAACCGCACGACCGTGACTGTGTGTCACAGTAATTGTAGTCCCACAAAACACAAATACTGCTCTTGAAAAACATTCCCATTTATAGCACTAATCTATACACAGTAACTGCATTTAATCACATTTCCACACTTATTGATACTTTTATTGAACAGAGTACAAATACTAAAAATATCAATCCGCACATTACAGACAGTTTTGCAGAAGGAATTTTTAAACATTTTATTGTAATTTATCGTGACAACAATAAATCAACATTCTTATCATGACAAGAAACATATCACTATAAATGATCATCGATAAAATAAATGCCTGACTCTAATTTAATATCAGTTTTACAACGTTAGAGAACATTAGCAAATAAATGGCGTCATGAAAGCCGAGAAGCAGAGCAGACGGGTCAGACAAAAAAAGATGTGGAAGAGTTTAATCCCAAGCTTGAAACATCTCACAAAAACTGTCCAGCCCGTCATATGAATATAAATATGCTCACATGTCTGGGTCGTGGTCCCAATGTCGACCATGAAAAACCAGGCTGATGATTTAGATATTATGTCAAGATTAGATGGTTTATATTTGACACTTTCTGAAAAACATAATGGAGTTTAATGCTCATACTATTTTATTTGCCTTAATGCATTGTCGCATATGCATTGGGTAATTATTAGCACAGAAGCTGTTGTTATTATTATTATTATTATTATTATTATTATTATTATTATTATTATTATTATTATTAACACAGAAAGCGATCACCTTTAGATATGTGTGTGAAACACCTTTGAATTAAACAAGTAAAGTGTTTGAAGTTAGCATCTGAAACCAGAAATATTCCATTGAATAATATTCAGTGAGCACTACTATATTTAATTCTTGCGCTCCCTTTTTGAATGTTCAGTATCAACTTAAATGTTTGTTTTTGGTATGCGTTTCACACCGGAAGATCATTACTGGTGCACCTATTTAACAATTCAGGGATTTTGAGCTTCATCAAACTCTGCTGGAATTAACCTCAGTAATATTAACATGAACTACTTCTAACCTTTTAACAGGACTTCACTTGTAATATCAAAATGGAAATCTGGGATTTAAAACTTAAATTGATTAATTTTTTTTTATCCCTAACTTTGTCTGTTGCAGTAATAATTTCTCCTATTTACCCAGTCACAAGACCCAAGCAACCTTTTTAATCTTATGTTTTGGTTCTGGAGTGTTACATGAGTCTTGAATCTGTTGTTTATGACACTTCCCGAATGAACGAGGCTCATCTGCTTCTGTTAAAATGCTGTGGTGGTGTTTTGTAGATGTCAGTTAAAATGAGGCAGCATCACACTTTCCTCTCTTGCTCATCGCTAGTCTTCAGTCTTGAAGTTTTCCCATGTTTAGGATAAGTTTGGCCCTTTGTGTGGAGATTTTGCTAAACGTTAAGCGTCATCCAGTTGGGTTTCATCAATTAGTAACTTTGAAACCACGACAACGCATGTATATCTATATAGTTATCATTGAAAACAATTTAATGACTTATTTTCGTCAGAACTTCCTGCGTATGGTGAACTGACAACTCCTCTGACTGTCGGACTTCTTAATGTGCATTCGCAGGCCTGGTACTCACTGCATGTATGCTATTCTGACAGCGTACGGTAATCTGATAGAACAACGGTGTTCTGTTAGATCAGCATACGTTGTCAGATTAGTCATATGGTTAGCTGTACGTTTAGTGATATTTTCACAGTTGCGGTCTCGACTGGTCTTGAAATAAAATGCCGAGTCCTCAGCGCCGGAGACCGAGACAAGACCGAGACCAAATGCGGTAGAGTCTGAGACGAGACCGAGACCATCAAAAAATGGTCTCGAGACCAGTCTCGAGACCAAGACCGATCTCGAGTACTACAACACTGGTATTCACACCCCTTGAACTTTTCCTCTCCTTTTAGTATTTAATTTGTTTTTTAAAAAGTTTTGAATCATCTATAATTTTCTTTCTACTTTATAATTGCGTACCACTTTGTGTTGGCCGTCCACATAAGACTCCAATTAAATATTTTTATGTCTGTGACAAAATATGTAAATACATGCTAAATTGTGAAAAAGCAATACATAGTATTTTACAATTTTCCACAACAATCTAATGTTTTACATGATTTCTGCCCCCGAAAGGCATACCTTTCAAGCTTTTTCCCCCTCCCACTTTATTTTGCAAAACAGCTAAAGATGAGTCAGATTTTCGTAAAATTGTCGCTCTGTCTGCATGTCCAATGTTGTTCTCCTACCAGAAACCTCTGCCCCAGCCTCCAGTCTTCTGCAGCGTCTCTAACAGGATTGCATTTAGCTCGGCCCGCTATCCGCTGAACTCTGAACAGCTCAGCTGCACGCTCTGGGGCTGTCAGAGTAAAAGGCAGCAAAATACAAATATTAGAATTATACACTCATTTTTGCCAATGTCGCATGAAATCTAAATAATCCCCAGTGAAGTTTGAGGCTGTGGAGGGAAAAAAAGAAAAATAAAAGTGAGAAAAAGTTCAAGGAGTTTGGACAACGTTATTATCTACAGGAGCTCAACGCAGCGTTAAAAAAACAAACAAGGAGACATATTTTTAGTCGATGTGTCATGTCTCTACTTCATCTGCTTCTCAGAACACACCTCATGACTTTTTTTTTTTTTCCTTGTAGATATCTTGTAATCATCCTCATGTGTCCCTGTATAGTTTGTCTTCTTTGGTCTATTAAGATTATGGGAGGGTAAAAGGGGAGATTTTATGATTATGTAATAGGTTTTATGAGATCATACAACCTACTTTGAATTTATTTGTATTTTTTTAAGTTTCATAACGTCTAACCCATACTATAATATTTCTGCTAGACTCTGCCTCTAGTTGCAGAATGCAGTCATCTGATTGGCAGTTTAGGCCACAGCACGGTGTAATCATTGATTTCTGGTCGTGAGCTATTGTTTTGAAGCTAAGACGGGAAAAAACAAAACAAAAACAATCACATACTGTATTTAAGTCCCAAGTCTAGCAAGATTAGTTTATTTTTGGTGTTGCATTCAGGCACGCCTGCAGTCAGGTCTGCAGTCTTCTGACTCATGTTTTTTTAGGTCTTATAGCATAGAAACATTATTTTCATTGAAAACTATTAAACATATGTAAAGCCTGGCGTTTTTGCAAAACAAACCAGTTACGTGGAAGAGCCAAACCAGAATCGGTAGCAACGTTACTGCATCATAATAATCACAGCATTCATGTATCATTTGAAAACTATTTTTTGTCTGTTTAATACATATATCTGTATATACATTTTTATTTATCTTATGTCAGATGTTCAAGGTTTTTTTTCCCCCTTCAACTCTGTGAACTCGTTTTATTGACACCACATTAAATTTATCACGATTATTTTACAGCATTTTGGGAGTAGCTGAAACACGACCAGGGTTTAATCATTCACTTATACACACAGCGTTTATTTCAGATGTAAAACGATAAGTTGTTACAGTCCTATCGGCGCAGTATCTCACTATGAGCATAAGACAAATTCAGGGAGCTATAAACATATGTGTGTGTGTGTTGTTAGCTAGTGTGTGTTCTGAAACAGTGCAGTGAAAAAAGTATTTTTAAACTTACTGATTTCTTCTGTTTTTGATGTTTTGTCGCACTTAATCTTTGAAATGACACTATGTTTTTTTCGTCCGTATCTCATTCAGATTTAATTCCAGACTTTGACTATGCCCCTCAAATCTTTCCCTTTTTGTCCCTTTAGTCTTTCAGCTGTTGTCCTACTTTTAAACCCAAGTGGAATTAGACTTTAGGTCACAAAATGATGGACAAACTTTCTGTGTGATTCTATTCATTTTTTCTAAGATATTTACTGAACAACATAAACAAAAAGTAAATATCTTCTATTTAAAGACAGACATTTAGATAGTAAAACATGTTGAATACAGCAGTTATAAAGCTAAAAAAAATAAAACAATGGAAGAAGGGGCATAGAAGACAATTTAACTTAAAAAACACAAGCATGAGTTTTAAAAAAAACACTTGTCAGAGACTTACTAAATAAAATTAAGGTATTCTTTCAGTGTAATTAGTTTGAATGAAAAAAAAGTTAAATTAAGTTGTTTACTAAAATTGTACCATCAGTCATGGTGAGTTATTTATGTCTCGAGGTCCAGAGAGTTACATTGTGATGCTGGTGTTATGCCAGATGTGATGGAAGAATTCAATTCAATTTTTATCTATACAATATTACCCAGAAGCCTTAGGGATCATTAATATGTTTTTTATTTAGCTAATGTGAAACATTTTCTTCGTTCTATTAGGTCAGCGCTGTTTTACTGCATTCGGACTCGCCCACGGACGCAAATTTTTGTTCATTTCTCCAGAATGAGTTGTTGATAAGATGTTCTGTCAATGTCAAATTTATTTCTGTAGCACTTCTGAAAGCAGGTTAAAAGAAGCTGCACCAAAGTGCTGTACAAAAACGATAACAGTATAAATTGATGAAAATAAAAAACAGTTTAATTTTCATAGGTGGGTCACTCCTTCGAGGTTCTCCACCGTTCCATATTAGCCATATTTACTTCACTGAGTCTTTCCTCTTTTACTTTTATTTTGATTACTGTACCAGCCTTTCTACGTGTCAGAGTAAAAAGGATGTGGAGCGATGTCGAGTCGGCTCAGAATGCTGCTGCAGGACTTTAAACCAACACACACCAGAGACGGTACATTGCTACAGTTTTAAACCTGCAACATTAACTGCTGCTGCGTTTTAAAACTGAGTTAAACCCTGTGTGGTCAAGCCGCAGCCTCGATCACTAAACTCCCTAGAAGTTGATCATCTCTGACCTCGGAGATGATCTGGTCAGCGGCTGCTAACAAATCAGTGAACACTGTTAAGACCAGAGCAGATAAATCCTCCAGATTGTGGAATAGTTTTGCCTCCACCTTTTTACTATCTTCTTTTAAGAAACAGCTAAAGACTTATTTATCCATAGTGGCTTTAAAGTTTTATTTTCCACTTTTATGTTTTTATGTGCTGTGTGTGTGTTTTTTATGGCTTTTGACCTGTGAAAGGTATGCTGTCTGATAATAGGCTTAGTCTGGCTACGAATAAGTGCCAAAGGCAGTTATTAGCAAAGTTAGCTACTAGATCAAATTTATCAAGGGCACCAGGTGATTATGAGGAAAGAATAGCCAAATAGTTTCAGCCTCAGAATGAATACCTGCCTTCTCAGGCTGTGGCGTTTAAAATACAACAGATGAAGGACTTGAGTTTATCTCTGACGTTCGCTGAATCAGAGACAGCATCTCTGTTTAAGGAATCCATAATTTAAAGATTCCTTCTGCAGAATTTCAAATAAGCCGGGGTCAAGGCTTGTTTCTCAGCCAGGATTCAGTCACTGAATACACTGAGACGGTAGACAGAATATTTACTTTGGATCCAGATTTATACATCTCCCTTCGGCAAGCAAAAAAGAAAAAGAAGTTTCCTACGGTACAGGATAAAGGGACAGCTTCCTTTAGGGCAGAGTTTTTATTAAAAAACATGATGTTACATATTTGTGCAAAGTTCTCCTCTTTCCTTTAGAATTGAAAGGTTATTGCAGTGCATTCTGGGATTAATATTCAAGTCAGGTTTATTTGTGCAGCACATTTCAGCATGAAGGCAGTTCAAAGTGCTTCACACGGTAAAAACATAACACGGTAACCAATTCTGAAGCAAGCGATAAACATTACAATTTGGTCAAAATCATCAAGCAAACACACAACATTATATTCACCAACGTTCCACTTGTTATTAATCAACTCTAAAATGGTGGATTTTAGTCTTGATTTTAAGGAGCTCAGTGTTTCAGCAGTTTTCTGGAAGTTTCTTCCAGATTTGCGGCGCATAGAAGCTGAATGCTGCATCTCCGTTTTTGGTTCTGGTTCTGTTGCAGAACCA
This sequence comes from Poecilia formosa, assembly GCF_000485575.1. Classification (NCBI taxonomy): domain Eukaryota; kingdom Metazoa; phylum Chordata; class Actinopteri; order Cyprinodontiformes; family Poeciliidae; genus Poecilia; species Poecilia formosa. The sequence goes on from NW_006799976.1 coordinate 3,076,921, forward strand.
GGAGACCTAAGAGGCCTGGGAGATTGATACAACAGCAGAACTTTAATGTATTGTGGTGCTGAACTGTTCAGTGATTTATAAACTAACAGGAGTATTTTAAAGTGTATTCTCTGAGCTACAGAGCTCAGTATAATATATATATAAATAAGGTTTTCTTACACTGAAAACCTTATATATATATATATATATATATATATATATATATATATATATATATATATATATATATATATATATATATATATATAAAGTACATAAAACTATTACTAAAAAGTAGTAAATAAAACTATGTAGTTTTATTTACATAGCACATTTTCAGCAACAAGGCAATTCAAAGTGCTTTTCATGAGTTAAAAGGAAATACAAACAAAATAGCAAACCAAAGGAAAGGAAAAAAAAATACTGTAAATGAGAAATACTTACTTACAGTATTTCTCATCTGTTCTTTCATTTTCTCCAAATCGGGCAAATGATATGTCGCTTTTGAGATCATTAAGCCAGCTTCATGTTTTTTTTAGAAAGGTTCCATTCCACTTCTGTCTTTATTCCCAGCTACCCAAAACGCGTGGTTAATTATACATTTTATTTAACAAGGTGGTGGATTACATTTTCACATAGAGCCACACTGGTTTGGATAGCTTTTTTTTCTTTCTTTCTTTTTTTTTTTTGCTCAATAAATAAAACCAAAATTAAAAAATGATTGCATTTAATCAGTTTTTCTTTGTCTTCTTATTATTGTTGTTATTTGTTGAAAACTTGTAAGTGTGACAGAAAAATAAAATTTGAGGAAATCTTTAAGGCAGTATCTTGACCGCACGCTTGCTTAGAAATAAAACATGTATAATGAAAAGTAATTGTTTTATAAGCGAAATCACTGCAGGGAACTCAGCAAGTAGGGTTTCTCTCAACTTTAAGTGTTGAAAATAGTTCCTTTTCCAGCAACCAGAGGGCAGCTTCCTTTATGACACCACCTGAGGCTCCAAACGTTTCCAAGCCACACTAAACATTTATAACTGCGTCGTGTTAGTATTTTTTTGGCCTTATTAAGAGGCAGTAAGGTATTCTATGAAGGTCATTTTAATGGAAGATGATTCAAAGGAAGTCCCTCGCGTCGTTTTGTCAGCACGCAGTGTCAGTGTCAGCGAAGTGAGTAACTATTATTAATCAGATTATTGGCTCTGTTATCAGCCAGGCGCCGCTGCTGCTTTGCAAAGTGCTTGTACTCTGGCCCGAGGTGCGCGACCTTTGAACCGAGCGCGGCGGGCGCGCGCGCCGCAGCTGGCTCTATAAAAGCGGCGCGGCGCCTGGGAGCAAAGCGTCAGGTAACCCAGGTGAACACGGCGACTCCAGACACACAGGCGCTCCTCTGCAGGTGAGTACACTGTCCCGCTTCTTACGCTTAAAGACACCGAAACGAAACGGGGTTAAGACGTTTAGAAAAGGAAACTTCCTTATTTACGATTCCGAGCTGAAGAGATGCACCTGCGTTTTAAAATGCGAGGTTATTTCTTTGACAATGATTATGATTGTTTTTGGTTTTTAATCTGGTCTGTTACAACATAAAGAGCCTTTTGTATCTCATACTCCTGAAGTTGTCACGCTTTTTACTCTTGAATTGATCATAACTGAATCATTCTTCTTTAACGATGTATAAGGTTAAATCAAAATACAAGTTACTGATTTATTTTTATTTAAATTTTTTGCCAATTAATTATAGTTAAACGTAATAATTAACCATTAAGGAAACTCACACTTTGTGACAACCAACACCAAAGCAATGTCGATCATCCCTATTAATAAAATGTTTCAGTAGAAATTGGTATTTCTTTCTTTTTTAAATCACTGACTCATGACAGATTACTTTTTATTTGAACAGATTGTCCTTCTTTACTCCAGAAAAATATTGAAGAATTGATTTTATTTAGAAAATGGACTGAGATAAGCACCAGCAAGTTTTGATGGTATTTAGACAACATTAGAGACTTTAGTACAAATATCTTTTCACTTAAAATATAAAACTGTGTTTCTGGTGGAAGAGGTTTCTATTAAAATCTTCCCGATTCATAATAAAAATGAGTCAAAATCTGAATTAGAAAATCAAAGATCAGCAGTGCTATTGGAAAAGCAGTATTGTAACATTTCCCCTAAAATTTTTCATATAACTTTAAATTTAGATTTTTTTCAGATAAAACCATGAGTGCATCTAATAGTGGACACCTGGCTAACGGTGGTAGTTCATATCATAACATTAAAAACAGCATGAAAAACAACTTGTGGAAATGACAAAATCACCTCGTCTGGATTTTTTCATGTTTCACAAAACAACCGCTGCCAGCTCAACAAGTTTTCATATCGCTCTGTAGCGTAGCATTAATAATGAATGTGATGACCAAAATCCCGGTCATATCAGGTCTGCTTTGTGTTTCTTTTAAATCCATTCCTTCGACTTCATTCTGTTAACTTCTCGTCATTTCTTCAACAGTCATGGCACCGAGACCACAAGAGGGGAACGACTCGTCCTCCACCATGAGTAGGCTCTTTTTTTTTTGGATACGCCTGAAGTCTTCCAAGCTGTCATTAACACCTGTGTTTTCCAATCCCTCTGCTTGTCTTTCATTAGGTGACAAGTCTAAGGGTAAAGATAAGGAAATGCCACCACCTTACTCCAGCTTGGACCTGGAGAATGAAGAGCCTCCTGAGGAAGATCCCTGGGATCTCCCAGCACTCAAAGACACCGGGATCAAGTGGTCAGGTGAGGCAGCTCCCCATTCTTATCCCATTCCTTCTTCTAAAAGCTGACTCTGACTCAGTGTTTTGCTTTGTTTTTCTTTCCTGCCGCACAGAGCTGGATACACGAGGGAAGATAATGAGAGTGCTGACTGCCATCGTGAAGCTGATTCTGCTGCTCGGATTACTCTACCTGTTTATTTGCTCGCTGGATGTTCTCAGCTCTGCTTTCCAGCTAGTCGGAGGTGAAAACTAAATTATTGCCGTGGGTCACTATGACTCATTGTGTTCCGTCTTTGCACATTTATGCTCTATATTAGACAATAGGGTACTTTCGTGGTGTGTAGCCTATGAAGTACTTCCCTATTGAACCTTGATGTTTGTGTATTTACAGGCAGAGCAGCTGGGGACATCTTCAAGGACAGCGCTGTGTTATCCAACCCTGTGGCTGGGCTGGTGATCGGGGTGTTAGTCACAGTGCTGGTGCAAAGCTCCAGCACCTCCTCATCCATTGTGGTCAGCATGGTGTCTTCTGGATGTAAGTAAGACAAGGACCGTCGCTATGACGGTCTCACTGAATGACAATGTTGAGCTAAAATGCCTTTTCTCTTTAATAAAGTGATACTGGGCTGATGTCAGTCAGGCTGTCTGGACAGGTAGACTCCTCTGTCAGCTGTGTAACACTTTAGGTTGTAATTTTGGTTTTGGACCACCATAAATATTTCTAAACATTCACATTTAAAAAAAAAAACTTTCTCGTTTGTGTGAAGCAACAAGTAGTAGAGGACCAACGAACCCTGTGTTGCTGCATATTTCACACAGCCTCAGAAATATTCCATTATTAATTTCACTTTCTCAGACATCTCATGAAAAGGACTGGAAAGTGGAAAACTTAAATAGCTTTGAAACCGTAACTTTGTCAACTTTGCAAATAGCATAATAAGGGCCAAACTGACTGATTTAAATTGGAAAAGCCCAGTGAGGAAAATAACAATTATGAAGTAGTGTTATAAATTATTACTTGATTGGTTTTTTTATGAACAAAACCTTTTGGTAACATGTTAGCACTGAAAACACTTGTAGGTCACATGATCCTGCTTCTGAATCTCAGAACATTGAACTTATTTATCAAACCACAGCTAAGCCAAAAAGTATTCCTTTGGTTTTTATTTCCTTATTGGATGTGATATTAGTATTTTTGGCCTAGCTCCATAATAATCTGTTAGAAAATCTATGAGAAATCATAGAGAAATCATAGAGAAAAATCTCTATGTTAGAAAATCTCTTATCCTTATCCTACAGATTAGGCTAAGAATGGCTTTCCGACCTGAAAGACACTGGAGCTCAACATCAATATGGAAGCATGCTGAAAGTTTATGCCAAAAATACAACAGTCAGTCAATAATGTAATAACTTACAATATCATTAAAAAGTTATTGTCAGTAGTGGTTCAAAAACTGATGTCAGTATTTGCCGTTCCTACATGATTGATTACGACGTACCTTGAGACTGAAAACTCAAGGTACGTTGGCCTAATTTTTAACTTGGGCCAACGGTAAATGCAAGCATGACAGCGGCATTATCGATACCCATCAATTAATGCTTCTGCTTTTGTTCAGTGCTGGACGTGAAATCTGCAGTACCGATCATCATGGGGGCCAACATCGGCACGTCGGTCACCAACACCATTGTGGCTGTGATGCAAGCTGGAGACCGAAATGAGTTCCGCAGGTAAACAGGAACCAGGAAGTAATAAAATACAAAGGGTGACCTCCAGCAAAGTGTTTATTGCGTTGTTTTCTTTACCTTTAGGGCGTTCGCTGGCGCCACCGTCCACGACTTCTTCAATTGGCTGTCGGTGCTAATCCTCCTGCCTTTGGAAGCAGCGACGGGCGTCCTCTTCAAACTCACCGACCTCCTGATCAAGTCCTTCAACATCGAGTCCGGAGAGGACGCGCCCGAGTTGCTGAAGGTCATCACGGACCCCCTCACCAGCTCCATCATCAAGGTGACAAAATGAGTCGAAATGGGAGGGCTTGGATTTACTGCTAAAGATTCGGGCAAATGAAACACTTCCTTGTCCTCTCAGCTGGACAAAAAGGTGATCGAAGAGATCGCAACTGGCAAAGATGTTACGAACAAAACTCTGGTCAAAAGATGGTGCAAGACAGAATCAAACGTGGTAAGAAATCAACAATTGCTGCATCACATGAAGACAAATCAGTCGATAAAAATAGAGTCTTGGAAGGATAATAGAGTTTCTAAATCACTGATATTGTTCTTCCCAATCTGTGACCACAGTGATTCCATTGTGTGAGGTCATGTTCTTTAAAAGGCAGTTGTTTGCTATAACAGGAAGATGATTGTCTGCTGCTGGATTGCTTACTGTGTTCCCTCCTTTTTTTGGACATGTCTCAGACTTTCTGGAATACCACCGTGGAGAAGTGCCCGGAAGGTCAAGTCTGTTGGATGGAGGGAGACAAGATCTGGACAGAGATGAACCAGACATTTACCAACAACATTGAGAGATGTAATGCCTCCCTGAATGTTTTTTTTTATTTCCTTCTTTTTTGGGGGGTTGGTTGAGGAACTACTACAAAGAAATCAGGACAATCTGATCCACCAAAGCTCAGTGAAACGTAAACGGGCTATTTGGCCAAAAAAAGGCTCCTCTGATGTCTGAACAATGCCAACCTTTGAGATGCTGCAGTGGCTCGGTTTATGCCCCGGCTTCAGTATCTATCTTGCTGAATAAGTCTTTTCATGCAGCCTTTCTCTTGCACAAGTCCATTACATGGATCACTTACTCAAAGTATTCTGCTCACGCTTAAAGTAAATCACTTGTTTGGTTTTGTGTGCTTCATTTTTACTGCTTTCTCTTGCACAATATGCAGTTCCAGTTGTCTCAAAAACTTGAAATGTTTAAGAGAGTTTACAGTGAGGTAGCTCATTGTAAATGTGGACACTTCTTTGCAGGCAAGCACATCTTCGCCTATGTTGATTTGCCAGACCTCGCCATAGGCCTGATTCTGCTGGCCCTCTCTCTGCTCGTCCTCTGCACCTGCCTCATCCTCATTGTCAAGCTGCTCAACTCTATGCTCAAAGGACAGGTGGCTGTGGTCATCAAGAAAGTGCTCAACACAGGTATAGACATTAAGCGCCACACATTCGCATGCTTTGTGAAGCCTGTTTGATAGTCAGCACACCTGTGTCGTGGTGGTGATGCTTGATGAGCAGCACAGGCATAGCCCTCCTGTTGCTCCTAGCTGGACTCCAGGTCCAACGGTACTGGAGCGTCGCTCAGAGAGCTCAGGCACAGATTCTGCTTTTCCAAAGTACTTTTCTTTTTGGTGCTAATAATCATACGCTACCAGCTCATTAGATCCAAACTTGTCATTCTGTTTCAGACTTTCCCTTCCCCTTCGGTTGGGTTACTGGCTACATTGCAATTTTGGTGGGAGCAGGGATGACCTTCATTGTTCAGAGTAGCTCCGTCTTCACATCGGCTATAACACCTCTTGTTGGTAAGTCGCCTCGAATCCACTTAAATTCTTTTTGTTTAATTTTACATCCTAACTTAAATCTTGTCTATCTTCATTTGCCAGGTATTGGTGTCATTTCCCTTGAGAGAGCTTACCCGCTGACCCTGGGATCAAACATTGGCACAACAACAACTGCTATACTGGCCGCAATGGCTAGCACTGGAGACAAGCTAGGCAGCTCGCTGCAGGTATGCTGGCTGCGGTGCTCCAACAACAGTGATGTCATGTTGGTTTATGCTTAATTTTATTGTGACTGGCAAGGCAAATTTACCAGAGTGATCAATGATAAATATGATCACACCTAAAGATAGGAGAAAGATAAAGAGTGCTTGATCATAGAGTATTTATTATTTCTAGAAATGACCACAACATTGAGAGTGAAATGCCTGTGTAAAAAAACCATCAAAATATTGCAGCAAAAGTAATGGCATTTCTACCCATCCATTCTGGCTAGCATTTTTAATACAACTGAAGGTAACAGTTACTTGATTGTGCTTTAAAATGGCACCGTGTGGCTGGAAAACGCACAATACTGCCCTTCTGATCAGCTTCTCACACTTATCTTGTGCTTAACATCGTTTATTTGTTAACGAATGTATGTAATTTGTGCGTTCTCTTGCCTAGATTGCTCTTTGCCACTTCTTCTTCAACATCATGGGGATAATCCTGTGGTATCCGATCCCCTTCATGCGGGTGCCCATCAGATTAGCCAGAGGCCTGGGGAACAGAACTGCCAAATACCGCTGGTTTGCAGCTCTCTACCTCATCCTGTGCTTCTTGGTGTTCCCCCTGACCGTGTTTGGACTGTCCGTAGCCGGCTGGCAGTACCTGGTCGGCGTCGGTGTGCCCTTCGCGGCCCTTGTCATATTCGTGATTGTCATCAACGTGATGCAGTCGCGATGCCCCCGCTTCTTACCCAAGGTTCTCCGCAGCTGGGACTTCCTGCCCCTGCCCCTGCACTCCATGGCGCCATGGGACAAAGTGGTGACGACCTCCATGTTCTTCTGCAGCAAATACTGCTGCTGCTGCTGCAAGTGCAGCAGCTGCTGCCGAAAGGATGAAGAGGCGGAGAGGATCTCCAGGGCCAGCAGGAAGAGCCTGGCAATGTACGACAACCCCGCCATGTCCAGAGACGAAGAAAAGATGGAGCACGAGAGAGCGACGCAGTTTTAATTTCGTCGGGGGGGTTTTCTTGTGAGCCGGTGCAATATTTAATGCAACTGTATTCTCGTGACACATTTCTTAATTGTTCATTCCTTCTCAGGTTGTGGTAAGGTGTTGATTATCCAATGACAAACTGTAATATACACTGCCTGTCGCCATGGAGACTACGGACAAAACTGTCACACATGCTCTCAACAGGTCTGCTGTGTTGGGCCGTCTGATGTTTATTTAATATTTCCAAAATCATTGTACATAATACCTGTCTTCTATAAGTTCATATATAGGTTTCTGTGAATACAAGCTTTTTTTATTATATTTGAAATTATTTTCACATCTGAACATTTTGGATTCCAATGTAGCATTTTAAATTTATTATTATTTGCCTATGCTAACACTCAGTATTTAAAGCTGTGTAATATTTGTATATTTAAAAAATTGCTATTTTTAAAGTACTACTTTGTCGTCTTTTGAATATGGTTTGTCTGTTATGTTCGGGAATTACAGCTTGCGATCATTTTTTCTACTCAACGTGACATATTTAGCTAATTTGAGGGTCAGACAGAGCTGATCCAGCAGGTTTCACATGACTGATGAGAATGTCACACTGCAAAAGAGCAATGTACTATCTGTATTTGGGTCTAATTTCTGCTGCAACTATCTTAGTACACTTGAAATGAGACAAAACTAACTTACTAGTAATTTTAAAGCAAGATTTAGGAGTTTGCTTAGAGTCAATAATTCCTTAATATTGATGAAAAAGTGCTAGTTCCAATAATTATTCCACTTAATACAAGACATTTCTCTCATGTTATAAGTGAAATAATCTGCTAATGAAACAGATCCTTTTTCATCAAGGTGGGGTTTTTTTGTTTGTTTGTTTTCTTAAAACTACCTCCAATATCTCTTGCTGAAATTACTTGTTAGTTTTGCGTTATTTCAAGTGCGCTAAGATATTTGCACTAGAAACTAAACCAAAACTACTTGGAAAGACTTGGTGTTTTTGCAGTGTAGCACTGGTGTGCTGGACGAAGTCATGAACGCATTCCTGTGTTCGCAACATTCCTGTGTTCACTGATGTAACAACAGGTTTGAAGAGAGATGAATGTCATTCTGAAACCACTTAATTACAATGCAGGCAAAGCAACAAAAACATGCAGCTGAAGAGGTAGATTTTGCCCTTATATTACACTAGAGACCAATTTTACATGTAGAGAAGACATACAATATATATAGATATAAATCAGGTTTAAATAAGACAAAGGTTGTCCAGTTCTTAAAGTGGTAGTACAGATTTTTTTTACAGCTGGGCTTCAGTTGGAAGGTTACGAGCAGTTGGCTTTTTGTCTATAAAACACTACTCTGTTGGCACATTATATTTTTATGCACACTTATAAGAGATAAGTGTGCTTTTGCCTATCTATCAATAGGCTTTTGCCAATCTATCAATAGGCTTTTGCCTGTTGATAGATAGGCAAAAGCCTATTGATAGATAAAGTTGGGGCAATCTAAAAGTACGTCTATGCTTTGCTGAAACACCTGTAACCTTTCACCCCACTTAAGGAAGTTTGGTCAAACAGGCACAGGAGCAAATTAACCATTAGCCAAATTATAGCAAATATCCTGAAGGTTAAACAGACTTCAGCAAAGCTGCCCTGTTTTTCCATTCTTAAGCTTCCAGCCTTTTCTTTTTATGAAGCTTGCTGGAGTTGGGAATGTCTTTTGAACATTCTAGAAAAGGTAAGAGCCTTCTCAAGGAAACGCTGATGTTAGCTGTGGTTAAATATGCTAATTCTGCTAATCGCGCTAATGTAAGATGCTCAAGAAGATTTAAAATGTCAATCATTTCTATCCATTTTAAATGAGTGAAACCTGGTTTTAAAGTAACTGTTGTTGCACACAAACAGTTGGCCTTTGCGTCAGGTCCAAATATAAATAATTAATGAACAAAGAACATATTGAATGCTGTTTATTTTAGTTCCTAAAGAGAATCAAATGAAATCTTTGTCACCAGTTCAATTTTACAAAACAAAAACAGAAAAATGGAAATCAGGCTAATCTCTCTATATATACAAAAATAAAATACAGTAAAAGTTATGTCACACATTACATGTTGACTGATCATAATATTGTGACACTTTTTGATAACATGCATTAACTTTCCCTTTTAAAAGAAATTAGAATTGGCCCTTTAAACATGGTTTAAGAGAACACAGTGACCTGAGGCCCATAATAAACGCTCTACCACCCACACTGCCACACCTGCCACCTTCTGCTCAGGTATTTCTAGGTGAAAGAGATTTGCTGGACTTCGAGTACATTACATTCAGTCTGAAATCCTCTGTTCTATTCACATAATCATAATGCAATCATAATTAATTTCTAGCTATCAGTTTCAGTGCAGTGGAAAATCTCCAGTATAGGGGAGCAATAGCTGAGTGGCTACAGTGTATTAGCTGTTCTACAGGAGCTACGTGTAAGATTGTAAACGTGGAGTCGTTCATACTCATATTCCAAAAACCAATGGTAAACAGTTGTTTATTTGTCACTTTATTGGTTAACAGCGATCATTTATGCCCGTAATAAGTGTGTAAAAAAATGGAACTGGTGAGTTATGAACTGTGGCTGTGCGTGCTGTCCTTATCAGGGTTAAACTCAGGACTCCTGTGAAGGACTTTTATCATCTGCAGAATTCAACCATAAAACCTACTGGATCACGTAAAAAAAAAAAAAAAAAAAAAAAGGCAGCTGCAACGATTCAGAGGGAAATATCAGCCGGCAGAATAAATACAATGCAGAAATGTGGAAAAATGTCAAGTGTAAATATTCAGCAGGACTTTATCAGTGAGCGCACACAAAAGTCAGTATCGTCCGGCGCCTGTGTATCGCGTATTTAATTTCAGATGCTCTCCGGTTTCACCTCAGAAATAACCGGAACAGTTGGCTATAGGGGGCTTTTATTATGAAAAGTTCAACAAGTCCCTGTCGGCATAGAGGACTTTCTTTATTTGATGTCAGGATTAAGTGACGGTGTGACATTCAGCAGGTCAACTTTTAAACCTCGAAATGACAAATAAAACTGTTGACCACGTGGCTCTGACTGACGTTTGGGCGGACGAGAAATTGGGGGGGAACCAACAAAATCAAATGGATCAGCTGATGAAAAAAAATTATAATTTATGATTTGTTGGATGTGCAGCCCTTCAAATGTTTCACGGGCTTTTAAGTGAGCCGTATCGCGCAATAAACTGAATTACTAACACTCAAGGTCAGCCGCGCTATCAGCTCATTAAAACTTGGCAGCATAATTGCTCAACTGGGGATCATAAAGCGCTTTTAACTCCATAACCACTACAGATCACTGTCTTTATTTTTTATTTATATTTTGTTCTCGTTTTCTCACATTCTCAAACGTGCAGTAGTTAATTTTTTTTATTTGATAACTGAGTTCAGCTTTGCAGACAATCTCAACTTGTTTTATGATTTTGTTAAACATGTACTGGAGCGTTCCTCATGATCTTTTTTTGGGGAAAAAACTTTTTTACTTAAAAATTGGTGGCAAATGAGTACATTTCTGTCATTTACTTGTTACATTTGGATAATAAACAGCAAAAGTAGCATTTTGGTAAACTGGAAACAGTTACAGATGTGTTCCTAGAACTTTCCTGTTTGTGCTGTTTGAAGTCCTTTAGAGTTTTTTTTTTCTTCTCTTTCTGAAGCACTGAGTACCTTTGCAATGAACTTTATGAAAATATTGCTGCACACTGCAGCTCAGCTGGCTAAAATCACGCTCCCATATCCTTTTCTTGCTTACAAAAAAGACAAATCCAGCTGTTTTCAGATATATCAAATGGAAAAGAAATAAACTTTTTGATTACTTAAAGCATATTCACCACCAAGTATCGTCCTTTTAGATTCTCATGAGAGCTGAAGCGCAAAAGACATACTATTCTACAAAACAGCGTCTGAGTTCAGTGGATTTTTTATGTTTTTCCTTAAGATTTATGATCAAAATAACAATAAAAGAATGCCGTAGATAATATTATATCTGTAACAAATGATGAGTCTTATAGCCAGCTGCTGGATGAAATATTTACGGTCGGATTAAAACAAAAGTAATGAGATCATGTGACACAACCCCGATTCCAATGAATTCGGGACGTCGTGTAAAAACAGAGCGCAGTGATTTGCAAATCCTTTTCCAGACAACATTCAGTTGCTACAAAGACAAGACGCTTAACGTTCAGATGGAAAACTTTTGGAAATATTCACTCGTTTGGAATTTGATGCCTGCAACATGTTCCAAAAAATAAAAAAATTAAATTAAATCACTCGGTGTGGTTACCATAAGACTGTTGTATTGTTACGTGAAAACACCAAAACAATGTTTTTATTGTTCAATTGATAAAATACCAAACATGGTATTTTTGCTGACACTTTGACCTGTTAAAACAGATTTTAACAGGTCAAAAATGTTGTGTGTCGAGTGAATAATGCTGCTGAATATATTTTTACACATTCATTTTAAAAAATGTGAAATGTGTAAATCCTAATTAATCATAATGCAGAATCTTTTGTGAAAAAAAAACTGACTAATTTTCCAAATAAAACCATTGTGGTCACTGTTGCATCATGATGTAAACTGTTAACATATTAACAATTTAAATCGTGTTTGCATGTAAACTTTAACTATATTTGCAAAAAAAAAGTAAAATTTCTATTTCCCAATAAAAATAAATAAACAGTTGTATACAGACAACCCCTTTCTTCTGTTTTTGGAATCATACATTCTAAAAATAGAAAACTGTGTCAACTTACTGTACAAGTGAAAAAAAAACTTTACAACTACAGCAGATACAGGTTGTATACATTTGCATTCTTTTATTATTACATTCTTGACACCAGGAGAATTTGTGCTGTCGCGGCGGCAGCAATTCGCTCTATCAGTAATTAACGGTGTTGGTCAGAGCATCCAGATGGACAATAAACCAGCTATGTGGGCTCCTATAAACCAATGCATGATGGGACAAATAAAGTTGTTTTATGTAAACAGGTGCCATAAAGCAAAGGCAGGAGGACTCGGGGAGCACATGACCCTGAGAACGGCTTGGAGGTTGGAGAATATGCTAATCAGCTGGCAGCATCCCTCCAGCATGCTGATGTGTGACCCGCAGTCCTCGTTTAGTTGTAAATCCGACGTGGGACTTTCGCCAATATAACCTGGTACTTTTGAAAACCTACAGCGGAGCTTTAATTTGGCACTAAATTATAAAGTTAGCTGCTCTTCACCTCCTCTCAGAAGAGTTGGCGACATCACCAAAAGCCTGCACTTTGCATCGTTTGCTAATCTGACTGACAGGTTTACAGCAGCGAGCCAGTTAGCGTGAAACTGCTGTCGACATCTGAGGGTCCACAGGAGCCAGGTGACAAATAAGCACACGATTTCTCCCCTCTCTTTTTTTTTTTTTTTTTTGGTAGGGAGATAGTATTTGTTGCAACATGTAGGGAGAAGCACAGTAAGTGCTTGCTGAGTCATAAAAACTGTCACGTTGCGTCATTTCTACTCCTCTTTTTCCTGCTGTAAAATGCAAAAATATAATCTGTCATGAACAGTAATATGACAGAATGGTGACTTTTGGAGAGTGGGGTGGGGGGGAGAGATCGACAAACTACTCCCTGTTTATGTTGTCTGTTTTGGTTCATTTCATACTTGAAGTACGCGGAAATCTTTCTACATAAAAAGATATTCACAAGTCAGTGTTCTCTTGTGTTGGTGTTCTCTGTCTTTCTTGTGTGTGACATTGAAAAGGAAATGGTTCCTGTGGTTTTGAGGGAAATGTCTCATCTTAGCAGGAGTGGCCCCAGAAAGGTTTGGTAGGATGGGGGGCCCGATGGGTGGCACACCAAAATGAAATTCAAATTCAATTTAAATTTAAATTCTGAAATACTTTATTGATCCCAAATGTGACGCATATTAATTCCAGGTTCTCCAATACAAATTGGAAATATGAAAGAAGCTCCTCAACATTTATGAGACGGGATTGATAGAGGCAATACCAATAACGATTATTTTATTGATTATTATAAAGAGTGTGTGATTTTTGACATACTACCTGTTAAGAAAATGCAAGTATAGCAAGTACATTTTAATTTAATTAAAATTTATTCTGCTTTTTAAATTGTTTTATTTAAATGTTTCTGTAAGAAATACATTTTGGGGATCTGATACCAATTAAATACATAGCCAGTATTGCCGATACTGATACTTTTTATTTAAATTTGATGTATCGTCACACTTCTGACTTTTAGGTGTTTTTGTAGTTTTTAACTTTATTTATTTATTTACTTATTTATTTATTTATTGTTCAAACCAAGAAGAGAATTTGGACAAAGTTTATAGGCATCAACAAAATACTTTAAAGGTCCACCATTATACCAAATTCACTTTTTGTATGTTTCTGTGCCTCCATTTAGGTATCTCCCTCTTGACCAACAGCAAAATAAAATAAAATTAAAAAAACGAGTGAATGCTCTGCTGGTGTCTGCAAAGCATCTGTTTCAAAAACATCTAAAGTGATGCGTCACAATTTTGTTACCTTTAACTCCAAGCCAAATCCAGCCGCTGATCTGACAACCCGATGAGAGCTCCACCCACTGCATCACAAGGTAGCGCTGGGATACCTGCTGGATAATTCAAATGTTTTTTTTGTTTTGTTTTGTTTGTTTGTTTGTTTGTTTTATCGGCTTTAAAATAGTCATTCATTTTCTCCCAGTCATGACGAAGAGACTCGCATGGCTTCGTTTTATTTTTGCTTGCAATGTCCCTGCAATATTGCCAAAGAAATTAGTAGCTTGCGCAAAACAAGAAGGAGTTCTTTGAAAACGACCAACACAACACGGCAGGATTTAGCAAAAGACTCGAACTGAAGGAAACTTCTGTTCCTTCTGCTTTGCAGATGATGGCGATGTAAGTACATTTATGTCTTGTGTGTTTTGTGTTGCTGTTCGGCATGAACATGATACAGTATAGCACAAGCTAACGCTGAACGATAGCTCTGCTAGTCATGTCTCTGACTTTACCCACAATCCCTGCGCATTTACTGTAGGAATTGTATTAAGCTAAAAGTAAAAGTTTAAATTGAGAAGAAGCAGAGTTTGTAAATATACCGGATACTCGGACATTTGTCTGTATTTTTTACATGTTGAGAGAAGTGCTTCTCCTCTTATCTCGAATATTTTAAAAAGGACACATTTCCAGTGAAACATTATTTTTGTGCTGAATTCTTGTGCTAATGTCTCTAAAGTGAAGCTTAATACTCAGTTTGAATTAACGATATAAATGTGCGTCATATCCTCAGTATTTAACATTTGTACAATTTAATGCTACATTAACATGATTTGCGTTTATTTTTTTCCTAAATGATCAAAGTGCGAAAAATTGTTAAAGTATTGAGAGTAAATCAAAGCAAAATCTGTTTCAACCTGAGAAACTACTTTATGAAAATAAGCTAAAATTTCAAGAGGGAATCTAAAACTAAAGCATCAGTTTTACCACACTAGTATTGATCTGATAATGATACCGACTTGGTGTCAATATTATCGACATTTTTGGATCAATATGCCCACTTCTATTACCTATGCAGGTTGTTTTTGATCTGCTGCTGTTTTCATAAAGACAGACAGACAGACAAACAGAGATATGATTGATTTCTGTGGTTCAAACTCAACTAAAGCTTTTAGATTTGCAATGTAAATCCACTTATCAATACCTGAAGCATAAGAAATATATGATAATTGTAAAAAAAAAAAAAAAAAAAATCAACTAGTTTCTCAATTTTTTTGTTGAAGCTAACATAATGGTATTGGACAAGTTCTGAATTTTTTTTTTTTTTTAAATATAAATGATTTTTTTTAATTTTTTTTTTTTTTTAAAAAAGCTTATTTTATTGACTCAGAGTTATTCCACCTCTGAGTCCTGCTCTCCACACCCTGGTGGGACATCAATGGACCAACACATCGAGTCGATATTCACTTCAACAGAGTGATAAATGTAGTACCAGGGAGGGCGGATTCATTCTGAATACCTCCTTTATTCGCGCTCGCGCTAAGTGATGACAGGTCAGACTGAGTAACCCAGAAGTCCAGCAGCACCAGTGTGACCTCTCCTCCCTGGGGACCGACCGGCTCCCTCTCCCTGAGGAGCATAAGTTAGTCTCTAACTGATGACCTGAGTTGTCTGATGTAGCAGAAAAATACCCTGACGCAGTCTGTGTGCACACAAACACAGAACATTTTATTCTTCATGTTAGCTGATGACAGATTTGTGGAAAGTGCTGTTCTGACCTTGAGTCAGGCTGGGAGTTGATGTTGTATCATTTTGCGAAGAAAATGTCTTGTTTGGCTGAACCGCAGAGCACCTGATAACATTCCCGACTGAAACCAGATTACTCACTCACACACCCGCTCGCCCTGTGCTGCATTAGAGAGCAAACTTGTTAACAGCTTCATGTGTGTAGGGGGTCAGAGACGGACCTCCTTCTCTTCTCAGAAACACTTTGGGATCAAAAGAGTCCCTCAGAAAGGAATGTTTCCAGAAACAAACCCGTCTTCAGGCGGCTAATTAATACAAAGAGACAATAATCTCTTAACAGTGATTAGATAACAGCCTGTCTTTTCTGGGACTGTATTTTCATTTGAATTGCCTTCACATCACTATCTGCAGTGAGTATTCTTCCCAGATGTTTCCAAAGTCCAGCTGAGGTTGGACAATCTTCTTTTGAACCGGTCTCTCTGGAGGAGTGTTATAATGAGACGGCGATTAAATGATATACAGAGCACTTGCCGGGAAAATTCTTCCTTTTTAACCTTTTCGCAAGTTGTTAAAGGGGCGGAATGACGTAAAATTGAGTTTTTTGAGCTTTATGTCAGGTTATAATGTTGTTCCCTCACCAAAAACGGACGCGGGAGTATTGCTTTGATTCTTTCATGCATGTTTGGGAAATCCTTTAATCTCCTGTGGCAACCATTCAGCTGTGCAAAACGCGTGGTTGGATTCAGCCACGTCTTTGAGACAAAGCTCCAACCTGGAGCTAAAGCTTCTGAGCTTCCACCTCACAGAGCAACCCTCCACACAACTCCCCCACTCAGCTCCTTCAGACTAGCCAGCAGCCATTAGCAAACCACCTGGTGGAACTGAGCATCTGCTGAGCTCATTATAGGAACTACTGCTCAGAGCAATGCAGGTAAAAATGTCATTAAAGGGTTAATAGAGGAGCCATGTTGTGATGACATCCTGTTTCAGAAAGAGCAGGAGTTTCTTAAAGAGGCAGAGAACCAATTTCAAGGCCTTAAATTACAAAGTCAAATTTCTTTTAAGTCATATTTGATATACAGCATTTTTATAACAACTGAAGTTAACATACTTACTTGACTCTGCTATAAATGTGCTATTTTTCAGTTTCCCTTCTTTTCTTCCCTATTAATTTCTTTTTCTTTTTTTTTTGTTGCAAATAATAATCTTAAAATGTGGCATCAAATTCTGCTCAGCTTCCTTGAGTCCAAACTCACTAGAATCAGTTTTGTTGCAATTTCAACTGCAGGTCATCGCACATCCGTGGAAAAACAACAACGATTAAAAAAACAGCTAACATCAAGTTTCTGAACTGGTTTCCCCAAAGACCTCACTTAGATTCTATGGAAATTTTATTCATTACACTTTTCAGCCTGATGTGTGCCAGGCAAAACAAAACAAAACAAAAACTTAAAGGAACAAGAGAACAAGGTCAAATATAGGAGCAAAATTAAAGTAGACGCAAAATAGAAACTGTGTGGTTTAGGTACAACGTGTTATGAGACACTGATTCAAATATTACTAGGGTTCTATATATATTTATGAGTCCTTATGTATCATCTTTGATTCTGTGTGGATCAGAAACCTCCCACAATAAATTCAATCTGAATGTTATTTTTAAACGACAGTACAGGTTTCTGTTACATAACAGTCCCTTCATGGACAACGAGACATTCAGAAAGTAATAGCATAATATCTGTGCTAAAAAGATATCTGGAAAAAACTGTAATCATTAACAAGAATGGGGGGGCTTGACTTCAGACAAGAAGGTAAATAAATAATTTTTCAATCTGTCCATGAAGTGATGATTACGTCCACTTGGACGGATGATGGGATCAAGAATTGGCCTGGAAAAGGTGTGTAGTAATAGTAACATGCTTCTGTTTTACGTACCCGTCTCTTTTCCTCTAATGAGGAACAGATTTCAACCGGGATGTCGGAGTTTTCCTGAACGCTGCACCTGTTGCTAGTGCGAGTAAAGCAGATGATGAGAGCTTTACAGGAGATCCTCAAACCTCCAGATTTAATGTAAACATGCTGTAATTTATCACTGAATATTCGTCTTTCACTAGTTTTTTAGGTTCTCTGGTGGATTGGAACCAGCTGGAGCTGTAAGAACAGGTATACTCTTCTCTCTTCTTAGTTCAGATTTAAATAAAAATAAAACACAGTAAAAGTAAAAATATTCCAGAAGCGCGGAACATGGATGAAGTTCTTGTAAAATAAAATGAAAAATAAAATGACATTAATTTAATTTAATTAGGGACATCTGACATGTTTCTTGTTAAAAAAAAATCATTTAAAATGAAATCAAATAAGGGACACGTCACTCTTGTTTCTTGTTAAATAAAATGAAATGAAGTTAAATAAGATCAAATAAAATTAGGGACATATCACTCAAGTTTCTTAATTTAATTTAAATAAGATGAAATAGAATTAGCAACACATCACTCTCGTTTCTTGTTAAATAAAACAAACTAAACTAAATCCAGGGCTCTAAAAGAGAAGAATCACAGCAGTTAATCAATTTAAGTGACTAAAATCTTGAAGTGAAAAGTACGTGTGAAACTGTTTGCTTAGATTCCAAAACTTGGGTTTTGGGTACCCAGATATTGTTTAATATAAATGAATAAAAAAAAATGAAATCATAAGTAGATCACCCATTTTTCAGCCATGAAAAGGAACATGTATTTGCTATGCAAAGACAGTTTAAGGGCTTACACTATGTAGCTCTCTTTAGCTCATAATAATTTAAGGTTTTAATTTAATTTTCTACATTTTTCTTTTTTACCTCTTCTGTAGCCATTATGAGCAGCAAATCTGAACTTGCAGTTGTTACTGTGGAGCTGTTTAACTATTTTATTTGTTTTTATCTCTTCTGCTACAACACAAGCAAAATGTGTCTGTAGTCTTTGTTTCATAACATAAAAAAAAATATATATTTTTTTTTTAGCTTCATAGCTGAACTCATAACTTAAACAAAACACAGTCAGATGACTCATGCTTTAAGACAATGGAGGCATAACATTTTATTAATTTAAATTACACGCAGTCAGTTTTAGGTGAAGCTGCTCCACGGTGAGTTGTTTACACGGCGTAGCTCCTAATTTAGCTAATGACGGCTACCAGCTGCAAACTGCACATTACCACATCCTAGACGCTCAGACGTGTAAATAACTGTTAGAAGAAGTGACATGCTCCGTCCCTTGTGCTGGCTGGCAGGCACAACAACAAAATTACAGAGTATTTCCCGTTGCATTTGTTTTACTGACACACTGGATTAACAGATATGGTTTGTTTTATCATCCCTGGCAAAAACACAAACTCTTACCAAGTGGTTTTGCTGTTTGTTTCTACTACAAACATCTTGGTTCACTTGAAATAAGACAGAACTAGCTTACAAGAAGCTTTTCAGGAAGATGTAGGAGCTTTTTTAATTATTAATTATTTTTATTCCACTGGCAGATTTTTTTCACTTATAACAAGACATTTTTTCCTCATGTTTAAGTGAAAAAAATCTGCCAGTGGAACTCTTACTTTTTAAAATCAATATTAAGGAATTATTGACTCAAAATAAGCTTCATACATTGCTGAAATGTTTGTAAGTTAGTTTAGTCTTACTTCAGGTGTACTAAGGTATTTGCACTAGAAAGTGGACCACTAGATTTTGTGTTTTTGCAGTGTCGCCCAACCCCCCCCCCCCACAAGATTTGTTGAATAACAAAAAAAAATCACCTGTTGCTATAGTTACCTTCATTTCCAGCCACTTATTACCAATGGGTACAGCTGGTATCTCCTTATCTTATTGACCAAAAGCACCTGCACAGAGACTGGGTCAATAAAGAAAAATGGGAAATTCCAGCGTTGGGGTTTCAGACCAAACATCAGGTATTTGTGCCCCACATACTTTCGACGTATATCCTTGTCTCCTGAGCAGCGTTTATCATCACTGATAGGACCAGGGGACAAGCCTTAATAGGTGACTCATTAGAACGAAGCTGGTAAAACATCTCCCCACATTATCATCTCTAAGGTTGAATCTTTTTTTTTTTTAATGCACAACTATTGACTTTATATCTGTTTCTGACTTACATGCTGTAAAAGAGAAGGTTCAAACTCCTGCCAAGCATTCACACCATAAAAAATACAAGCAGCAACATGAACCCAGGGACACTTGACTGAACTCTGTGATAAGTGGTTTATTTTCCATAAACATAAAACAGTTGATACTGCTACTGAGGAGTCATTATCGGCCACCAAATAAAAGCTGCTCTCTTTCATCATGACATGTATCTTTATTATCTTTTATTAAAAATTAGTCACACATGAGCAGTTTTCTGAAAAAAGCTTTTTTTCTTTTTCTTTGCTGGGGTTATGGAGTCGCTGTGCTGGGAATGGTCTGTCGTAGGAGATGATAGAGCAGCGTGGTACAGAAAGCGGTGAGGCACGCGCCCGATAGAGTCACGGCCAGGTCGCCGGCCTGGCTCAGCCGCCGTCGCTCGTTTGCGGTCAGCCATGAATTCCCCGCGGCTCTCCCCGGGTCGTCTGCCCGGTCCGCTTGGCTGACAGACGGCGTCCTCCTCCGCGGAGCAGATGCCCTGCCGCTCCGCTCTGCAGCGCGTACACATACACAGGTAAAAGACACACGGCAAACATGACATTAACAAGAAAAAAAAAAAGAAGAAAAAGAAAAAGAAAACATAGTGAATTAATAGGTGGGAAACTCTGCCATCTTGTGGCTACTGTTAGCAAGTGGCCGCACCAGTGATTAAACGGCAACTTACCCAGACATCCCTGCAATGACACGACGACTACGAAGACAAATATGGAGACAATGGCGGCGTACGCCTGTGGAAAAGACAGATCAGTGATTAAAATGCGCGGTGTTTTATCTCACACAACACTGCAAAGACACTAAATCTTACCAAGTATTTTCTATCTAGTTTCCCCAAAAGCGGTTTTGTTTCTGTTGCTGTAAGCTTCCAAAGTTCAATTTAGCATATTTTTTATATAATTTTATTTACTTATTTGAGTAATTTTATTTACTTTTAATCTTGTCCTAATGAGGATAAAGTATTTGAGTCTTTTGTTTCATTGTTTTAATGGCTTTTAACATTTTAAAGTATTGAGCACCCAGCAACTTTGAATCATTTTATATTTATTGTGCTCAAAGTTTCCTGTAACTGTAATCAAATCTACCTAGTGGTAAAAATAGTGCTGATTGATTTGACTGACTTGTGTTAATATCTTAGTACACATGAAATAAGACAAAACTAACTTACAAGTAACCTTTCAGCAAGATTAGCTTGTTTTAAGCCAATAATTCCTTAATATTGATGAAAAAGTACTGGTTCCATTGGCAGATTATTTCACTTAGAGGAAATATGTCTTATTATAAGCCAAACAGTCTGCAAGTGAAACAAATACTTTTTTCATCAATGTAAAGGAATTACTGATTTAAAACAAGCTGATATATCTTGCTGAAAAGCTGCACTGAAAAAGGACAGGTGACAAAACTTTTTTAAAAATGAGTTAATTTGTCAAAAGTAATCAAATTAGGTTTTTCCAAGAAAATATATTAAGATTAAATTTTTGTGTTGAACAAACATAAATAAAGTTTGACAAACTTAATGCAATTACGTGTAACAATCAACTCTTTCTAGGTTAGTTTTGCCTTATTTCAAGGGTGCTAAGATATTTGCATTAGGAACTAGATCAAAATTACTTGGTAAAATTTTGTGTTTTTGCAGTGAAAAAAATAAATCTGTAATGGATTTAATGTCCAATTTACAGTGAAGATTTCAGACCCCTCAAAATTCTCCACCTTGCTCTAGAATTTAAAGTACAAACCATTATGTATCTTACTGGACCAATGCAAAGCGGCCCGTCATTGTGAAGGGAAAAGAAAATGACACGTTATTTTTGTTGCTCATTATTTTTTCCCAGATAGCTCAAGCTCAGACAGATTGGATGGAGCGCGTCTGTGAAAAGCAATTTTCAAGTCTTGCTGCAGATGGATGTAGTTTGATCTAAACATTTCCAGTGTAGGGAAGGTGGAAGACTTTGCAGGTTTTTGCAGTCTCAAGCCTCCCTGTGCACCTTTTCTCCCTCAAGGTGACGCACAATGTTAGGTTGTTACACAAACATAGCATGTATGCTAAAGATAAGAACCGTGGTTTAATCTGACCAGAACTCCTTCTTTTTACATGTTTGCTGCATCTCCTAGATGGCTCGTGGTAATATAAAAAGTCAGAGTAGACTTCTTGTCGCCTACAGTGATGCACTGAGAGTACTTCTGAAAAGACCAACATGGGTCAGGGCAAGCCAAAAGTTTATGACGACTGGAGTCCACACTCTGCAGGCTGTGCTTAGAAATCTGATGTACGAGTTCATATGCAGTTTAAATGAATCTGAATATTAATTTCTCATGGCCTTAGTAAACCATGATAAATTGTTTACACGATACCTTATAACTGTACACGTTACCATTCACAGCTGTGGAGACACTGGTACAGCTGTCTATTATTACATTTTGATTATGTAACTTTTAGATTGTAGATACGAGTGTTTGGCTGTTATTTATTTTGTTCTTTTTCTTAGTTGGACCTTGAGCTGAGTAGCTAGCTGGCTGTCTGGCTAGCTACCAAGCTGGCTATCTAGCTAGCTATGTAGCTAACTGTCTATCAAGCTAGCTAGCTCTTCTCTAAAGGTCTTGGTGTACGACCAGGATGTACATATCAAGTGGAGTATTTGTAGAAGTGAATGTGTTGGGCTTCTCTTGGCCCTCAGGCAGTAATTGTGATTACTATACAAGAAAAGAAATGAAACAAGTTGTATTTCTGTATAAGATGTAATTCAGTCAGAGAAACAATCTTTACTAATTAAGTGGCTTCAGAAGGCCGTTGGCTGCACATTGTTTTAATTTGATGTATCAGAACAAAGACGGCTAAACGAAAATGCACGCCGCAGTTTACAGACTTTGATTTGAAAACCATATAACATTTCCTTTTCACTTCACAACAATGTTTTATTCTACGTTAGTCTGTCACACAAATACCAATGATTATCCAATAGTGTAAGTAAGACAATGTGGATGGAGGAAAAAAAAAAAGTGGCTATAATTACAAAATTATAGCACAAAATCCGCGTAGGACAGCGAAAGTCCTAGCGCAAAATTTTCGCGAAACAGGCGGACGGAGCCTGGTGCTGCAAGGCTGGAGGCCTTGTCCTGTTAGGCTGTGATTTTATCTTTTCTTTTTATCTTTTTATTACATTCTTTTTCTTTCTCACTGTTTAAAATTATGTAAAGCACTTTGAAATGCCTTGCTGCTGAAATGTGCTATACAAATAAAATTTGATTGATTTGATTTGATTGAAAACCTGAATTATTCTGAGATACAGTAGGACAAAAGCTTGAGGTGTGCTACTTTTCTATTCTTGCTGCACACAGTATGGGACGGCTGTCTCATGCTCACCAAAAGGAGCTGTGCTCGGCTCTGAGTCACGCTCCTCCAGGCTCTTCCCATCTGGAGTCCGAGCAGAGCTGCAGAACAGGGCGTAACGGCCTCATCATCCTCAATCTCCGCACATCTGAGCGACGAGACAAAACAGTGCGAGCCATGTTACATCATGGGCTATTTAATAAGCACAGACCTACCACGGCGCATTAAGGCCACTGTAGATGGAAAAGAAAAAATGGAGTAGACTTGCGCCAAAAAAAAGTCAGAAATTTTGAGATTGAGTTCAGAAAGTTTCTAGAAAAAAACATTAAATTTCTGAGATTGAAGTTGAAAATTTGCTAGATAAGATGGATAAAAGCATGGAAATTTTCTGAGCTTCAAAAGTCAAATATTTGTGAGAAAAAGCTCAGAAAGTTTGAACATTTTTGAAATATTTTAGATGAAATTCCTAAATGTGTAAAAACGCAGACATTTTGAGGCTAGTTTCAGATTTTTTTTAAAGGAAAAAAAAAAAAGGAACTTATGAGCTTCAAAAGTTGAATATTTGCTGGGGAAAAAATTCCAAAATTTTGAACATTTTTGAAAATGTTCCAAACTCAATTGTTTTTATTAAATTCAGAAATTTTCTAAGAAAATTTCGGAGTTCCAAAAGTCAACAAATATCCCAGAAAAAAAAAAAAATCTAACTTCTTTATTTTAAATATTAAAATTTTTAGATCAATATCAAAAAATATTTTGAAAATATTTAAAAATATTTTTGGAAATTTCTCAATTTCAAAAGTTTAAACATTTTTGAATTTTGAAATTTCAAAAAGTCACAATTTTTCTACTTTTAAAATCAGTTTGTTTTTTGTCCCCTCCCACAGAAAATTTTAGATTTTTGAAACACAGACATTTCTATATTTTTTCAAGAAAATTTACGTGACTAATCTCAACACTTCAGAATTGCTTTGGCTGAAATGTACCTCTTTCCCCACCTTCTCTACATTGGCCTTACCACGCCGTCATATCAGATGAGAGCAGAGCAGAAACTTCCATTACCTGTTTAAAATCTTCTCCATCACGGCCTCCACTCCGTCGCCACGTGACACGTTGAAGAAGTCAAGGACGCTCCGTGGAAGGACGTACCCCTTTTGAGCCAAAACGGCTAAATTGAACATTCCCTGCGAGCCGGTGTGGAAAAACAGAACGATAACGGTCAGCTGATGCCTTATTCACTCAGAACGTCTCCAAATAATAACGGCGTGTAGCGCCATTTGTTGTTTTTATTGCGCCGGGCCTCAAGCCTGTGGAAGTTTAATTAAGTTTATCATAGGGTGATGAGATTACAGCTCAAGTAAATCTGTCACCTGAGGGCTGCCCGCCAGAGCTGCTCTGCTATACATTGATACGGCCTGCTCAGCCAAGGATAATGAGTTCCCCCGTGTGCCGGCGGAGGAATAGTAGTAGTAGTCTCCCATTTCCAGCAGGGCTATAAAAAAAAGACACATATTTGCTTGTTCAGTGACCAGACTGGCAGAAAAAGAGACGGAGAGGTTGGAGCAAAACGAAACGAGATGAACTCACTGGATGGATGAGGATCAGAGTTTAATATAGAGTGGTTGCGATATCTGCACCAACAGTCATAACCGACGCCCAGCTCCTTTTTGGTCGGGAGAGAGCAGAGCAATAACGAGGGCGTGTTATCAACTGCTAATAATTTCCCTCTGGGATAGTTCTCTTCATTTAGCGTGTGACTGCAATTGTGAGCGATTTGTCCATTAGCTACAATCACAACTCCAATTATGATGCATTAAATGCGGAACTGAACCAGAGTCGGATTAAAAAGGCGGCGGCTGGAGCACTGGAGGAGGCGGGGGGGGGACAGGAAAGGTGTGTGTGTGTGTACCTCACACAGGTGAGCAGTGTTACTCTGGGCTAAACCCAGGCCGGTTTCGGCGGCCAGGATGTACTTCACAAGCGCTTCCTCCCTGTTGGCGGCGCCACACAGCACAAAGACGGGAGACAAAGAGCGCAGATCAGAGGGAAAGGATTGCATCAACACGAGAGAAATAAAAGTGAATTTTTTTTTTTCCTACCAGGCTCCCTGGAGGTGGGCCTGAAGAGCCTCCCTCATCATGAATCCAAGGTGGCCGTTCTGTTTGCAGACGTTTTGCAGTAATCTGTGCGATGAGTTTTATGAAAAATATGATTTAGACCTCAGTAAAAAGGATTCGAATGTTTTTTATTGAGATTGCATGTGACAGACCAACACAGCGTAACGGACGATTGTGAAGCGGACAGAAAAGAGTGCTCGCTTTTCAATTTTTTTGTTCTTTTGTTTTCAACAAAATGTCGCATGAATATAATTTCATCCCCCTCCAGTCAATATTTTTGTATAACCAGCTTTCGCTCCAATCACAACAGCAATTCTTCTGGGGGTAATGTCTCCATCAGCGTTCCACTTCTAGAGACTGAAAATTGTTGACAATTCCTCTTTGCAAAATAGCTGCTTGCAACGTCACAGGCTGGTGAAACGATATTTAATTTCAGTCGGTGTATTCTTTTTTTCTAAACACCAAATGAAATGTCGGATTCATTTAGAAAATCTTGACACTTTAGTCAGATTGCATTGGGAGTGTCTATGAAAAGATTTTCTTTTGGTTTTAGAACCAAGCATTAACTTGCCCTTCGTAGTTCTGGCTGTTTGTTTTTTTGTGGGCAGAAGATGAGTTTGGACCAATCCATGATGCGACCACCACCATGCTTTATTGTGAAGCATGGGTTTCCCTGTCTCATCTGTGTGCCGACTCCAGCCTCAACCTGAATGGATTTTCGTTTCCGGTGCACCGTTTCCTTTACCAAACGTTTTTCTTCTACTCACTTTCCTATAAATATGCTTGGATGCTCTGTGAGCAACTAGCTTATTTAGTGACAACTTTGCCTACTGACTCAGAGTGAGAGACCGTTTAAAGGCTCAGGAAACCTTTGCAGGCGTTTAGCTGCTGATGGTGTGACATTGTAAGTTTCTAATACTTTCACAATATCACCATATCTAGAGACACTGAACTTTGAGTGTTCATCAAATTTCCATTAAGTAAAGGATTCAAGTGTTTCAGCCTACATTTATTAAACTTAAATCATTGAGCAAAATATAAAAAAATTTTAATGATGTACTTGTATACACAGAGATGTACAGGTAATTCAGTCAAACTACTGATATCTGTTAGGTGATCTCTAATGCACCAGTTACTACACTTCTTTCTTTAGGTCTTTCCGATGACACCAGGCTAAATACTGAAACGTCCCAATTCTCAGATTTTAATTGCTAATAAAAAGTTGTTGTTTTTTTTACTTCTACTTCACCATTATATGATCATTTGTGTTGGTATATCGCCTATGAAATATGTTATTTGTGATTGTAATATAAAATGTGAAAGGCTCAGGGAGTAGATGAGTTCAAAAAGCAGCAGCAAACCTGCTCTCTGTACGCTCACTGGATTTTGGTTAAACAGAACCTCTCTGTGTGCCAGACAACAATGCAGTGGGAACAGCTCATATTTTTAGATATGCAAATGCTGCTTTCTGACCTTGAGTTAGCCACCGTCACTGAAATTGGATGGCATCGAACTGCAGGCTACGGTGCAACAGCCCATAATGATGCTTCCTTCACCAAGCTAATGAAAAGCCCCTTACGTCACGGCTCTCTGCACGTCCCGAGAAACCCCCCGCAGGCTTCCCGTCGAAAGGTACCACGCCACCTCCACTGACGCAGCCGCGTGGCCGAAGCGGGACGCGTTCAGGAACTGCTCGAACGCGGCGCTCTGCGGATGGAGGCAAAAGCACGGATCAGAAAGAAACAAATGATTACATCTGAGCTGCGGAACCGATTGTAAGGGTCTGAAAATGAAAAAGAAAAAATTAAAAAACCTCATTCTTCCACGGCTTGTCTGGGTTTTCCCCGGTGAGATGATAAATTCCCAGGTTGAACATCCCATCATCGCTCCCATTCAGGGCGGCTTGTTCAAAGTATTTTGCCGCATTTCTGTGGTCCTTCAGCACAATCCCATGGTACCAGCCTAAGCCGTTCAGGGCATTAATTGAGCCCTGAAGCGTGGGGGTGGGGGAAACAGACAGCGGTTTTCACAGTGAGCTCCTATATGGAGTAAACACACCGATTGATTGCTGTTCCCTCACCATCGCAGCTGCTTTCTTCAGCAGCTGAAAACCTTGAGTGTAGTTTCTCTTCACTCCCTGGCCCTGAAGGAATCAACATCAATCAGCAAATCAATAAGTGTCAAAACAGAGGCAGCGCACGCACAGAAACACAAACACACACACACACACACACACACACACACACACACAAGCGCATGCACTCAAACAGTACTGTGTTTAATTCAGTCGTAAAATAAGGTCCTTATGATTTTGCACGACCTTCATTAGCAGGATGGAGTAGTCGTAGACCGCCTCAGGATCCTTCATTTGCATGGCGCTCCTCTCAAACCACTTCACGGCGCTGGCGATGTCTTTGGAGACTCCGTTTTGTCCCCAGTAAAACATTGTTCCCAGACGTCTCTAAAGTTAATAGAGTTTTTATTAGTCTGTTCTGGACGCAGACTCCACCGCTGACCGCAGAGGAGACGCTACACTCCTGTGCTTTTCATGCACCTTTCCACCAGACAACCACACAGAACTCATCTGAATAATAAATGCCGTGAATTTGGACTTTTGGGTGGGGTGCATATGTAGCCGACACACCTGAGACTCCAGGTCTCCCCTCTCTGCTTGGTACTGTAGATACTGAAAGACGTCACTGGATTCATCCATCAGGGAGTTCAGATCGTCTTCGTTGCCTAAATAGATAAAGTGAGGTGTGTATTGCTGCGGGGAAGAGAAACACAGTGATTACGGTGGTTAAACTTGTTAAAGCACAAAGTGGGTTTTTCTTAATAATCAAACTTCCCCTGTAAACACTCACAGCCATTAGATATGACACATCTCCCTCGCTGATTGCATCATTATCATTCATTAGGCAAATTTAATATCCAATCAGTGTGAATCAACCGCAGTGTTCAGTTGTCTACCAGCTACTGAGATACACACCTGGTTGGACGTTCAATATCAAGATGTACATCGTGTAGATTTTAGGCTTTTTCCAAAGCGGTTCAACTTTTCCTTTTTTTAAGGTTGCTTAAAGAAAATGACGTATATTTTTTGCAACTAATTCTAATTCTAGTTTTAAGAAATGGTTGAATATGTTGTCTAATCATTCATCCCTCAACAAAGAGTATTTGAAATCCCCGATGAGTTTAACCTAAGATTCTGGTTTCCTTTTATACCAAACGTGAAGACGCAGCATTAAATTACTATGCACCACAGATCTGGAACAAACTTCCAGAAAACAGCAAAACTGCCAAAACACTGAGTTCCTTTAAATTCTTTAAAAACCCATCTGTTTAGAGTTGCCTTTGATTAGTAGTTACTGAAACCATTGACCAACATATTTGATGTATTTGCTTGATGACATAACATTTAATGTTCATTGCTTGTTTCATAATTGGCGACTTTATGATGTTTTTATAGTGTGAAGCACTTTGAACTCCCATGTCGCTGGAAGGCGCTACACAATCAATCTCGACTCGCGCTAAAAGAACAGCAACATCAGAACAAGCCGATTTAAAAACGTGCAAACTAAACCCGAGGAGTTTGGGGAAGTGCAGAGCTAAACAGAGACCCAGATGTGTTTTTAGTTGCTTTGAATATTCATGATTTATTCCACAATTAGTTTCGAGCACAAAAATATCTCTCCTCTGAATAATGAGGACGGCGTGGGTGTGGTTTGATCCGACTTGACTGACAGCTCTGCAGTCACAACAAACCTCGGTACAGAGTTGAGCTCCGACTGACATCCCTTTTTAAAAACACATCTCTGCATTTTAGTGAGTTGTTGAAAACGTTTCTAAAGAATAGATGGTTGTTGCACTTTGATCTGATTTTGTCCTTTGGGTCAAACTTTTAAATGGCTCTTTTTTTTCTTCTTTTTTTTTTGTTTTTAGTCATTATTGTTTTCGTGCTGCATCGATTCCCCGTTCAGGCTGAAGCAGACAGACGGGTCTCTCTGGTGTTTTCATACACCTCTCTTCATTAGATGGAGCTTATTGAAATACTGATAGAATAAACAGGAAATCAGAAGGAAGCAGGCTTTTCTCTCGTAGCGGGGCCTCTTATCTTCTGAGTGCTCTTTGGCATTCATCAAGACGGCTTGATTTCTAAATGAAGATTTAGAGCTCATCCATTCTCCCTTCTCCTGCAGCCTCCTCTCAGTCCAGCTGGCTGGACAAACAAACATGCAATTAATCATATTTTTAGAGTCGGTACGTTTTAGAAACCCGCCGCCATGTGTGACGCACGTTTTATCTGCCGGGAAAGAAAAACTCCCTATTATCGCTTTTGTATTCTCACTCTAACCAAGAGATGACAAGCAGATCGATACTCGGATCAGCTTGAACGAGAGACGGGAAGTTTGGGTAAAATTTAAACTGCGTTAATCACATCTGCTTTGTTCATTAGGCGTCGAAACGAATGGCAATCGCAATTTCTTACGGGGTGTCACTTTAAGTTGTGGTTTTCTTAAATTAGAGTGAAACGGACCAGCTGCCGAGTCTGGTTTTAGAAAGAGCCGACAGACTGACAGCAAAATCAATTTCATCTTCTTCCTGAAAAAGAACCAACAGCAATACGCAGAGAAAAGGCTGTGCTGACCCAAACATGCCGGACTGCTCAGTCTAAATAACAAAATGATGAAACCGTAGATAATTTCTAGTAACGACCACTGGTTATGATGGCTTTGGGTTTTTCATTCGAGTTTAGTTTTGTTCTGTTGTGACTTTCGTTGCGAGTTTTAATTCATTTTTAGAGTGGCATTGCTAGTTTTTATTAGTTCCCATTAGTTAAATATTGCTTTGTTCTTATTAGTTATAGTAGTTAGTTTTTTCCTACGGTGGTTAATTTTTAGTAGCAAAATTCAAAAAGGTCAAAGTATTGCATTATGACTATGTATACATTGACTGGGTAATGATTGATCAACAGAAAATAATGTATTCAAAAAATGAATTCAAGTAGCTAATGTAAATTGTTTAAAAGGCTAATAAATTGATTCATAAACACAAGAACAAAGGATATTACATATAATTTCAGTGTATTTTAATTAGCTTAATAAACACACAATATGATTCCAGTTATAGTTTTTCCCCAGTAATCACCATTTTCACTTTTTTCCGTTAACTAAAATGTTTCAGCTTTCGTCAATTCGTCAGGTTCTCATAATGCTAACGATTTAACAAAAGTCACAGCGAGTGTTACCTTATGTTCATGTATTCGCGATCTGTCGGAGCTGCTCTGCGAGCCGACGTTGGAGTAGTAGCCGTAAGCCATGTCCAAGTCTTGAGGAAAACCATCGAGTCCGTGCGCGTGCTTGAACCCCGCATGCATCAGGGCGAAACGGTCGTCACCAGCTGCACCAATCAAACTGTAGGCGTGACCCTGAAACAGATTAGGTGTAAAATCCACTCTTTCACAAGTAAGTGTAATACAGAAAGTTAATAAAAGTTCATAGTCCTTGAACTCTATTCGCGTTTTGTTGAGTACAAAACATTACTTAGTAGACAGAATCGTGAAGACCAAGATCATGGAGAAAGTTCAACAGATCTCAAATTTAAGACTTTTTAAAACCTTTATGAATTACCTACATCCTGACACAAACGAACAAAGAGAAAATATCTTATGTTATATAAAGTAATGCCAAACTTTGCTTTTTTAGCATCAGACGAGTTGACAACAGAAGAGGCGAAGACAAACATTGTCCAGCCACCGGACAATAATTGTTGTCTGAGTCCCAAGGTGAGAACAAGTAAGAGTGGAGGAAACAAAGAAAGATGGAGAGAATTACGAGAAAACACCCGAGAAGTCTGCTTCTACACCTGTAGAAAGCAAGAGAGAAAAAAACAGAGAACCAAGAGACCATAGAGAAAACCTACAACGTCACTGAAAAGTTCACATTACAAATTAATACAAGATGGTGGCAACTGCAGCCCCAACATAGTTTATCTGAAATCGCCTGAATCACAGTGAACATGAACTGAGTCAGTTCATGTTCACTGTGTTCACAGTGAACACAGTGAACAGTGTGTTCACTGTTAGAAATGAATTTCTAACAGTTCTTGTAAAGGATGAACTGACATTGGGGTAGAGCTTCACCTTCAAGAAGAACCGTGACTCCAACTGGGCAGACAGTCTCGTAATGGTCTAGATCAGGGGTCACCAACTCCAGTCCTCGAGGGCTACCATCCTGTAACTTTTAAATGCGTCTCTGCTCAAACACACCTGGATCAAATAAACTGCTCGTTTAAAGCCTATTGCAGAGAGGAATGAATGCTGGTGAGGGAATTCAGACATTTTGGTGCAGAGGTGAATCTAAAAGTTGCAGGATGGTAGCCCTTGAGGACTGGAGTTGGTGACCCCTGGTCTAGATCAAAGCCTTATATCTCTAAATGGCCTAGTCTAAGTCCAGACCTGAATCTAAACATGTGGCAGTTTGAAAAGAAAATGTAAAAATTTAATTTAAATTTAAGAACATTTTGAAAATGACGCATCGTTCCCTTCCACTTCACCGGCGAGCTCTATTTTGTGTGTGTCCTATTAGATAAAACGCCAATGAAAAACATGGTGTGCAGGGCTTGGATTTTACCTTTTCTCGATCGGCTGGGTGACCCAGGCCAGACAGGTAGATGGTGGCCAACAACAGAGATGCTCTGTGATTCCCAAAGCAGGAGGACGCCTGCAGCAGGACCATCGATTCGGACGGGATCTGTATCTGCTTCCCTTCCACCAGGAAGACGGTGCCAACTGTTAGCTCGAACAAAATGCTTCCGAGGTTCTTCATACCCAAATGTTCTGCAGAAGCAGATTAACGCCGTGAATGGCTGGATAAAAACGTGTCTTTACTTGGCATGGAAATCTCTGTCACCTCTCTGGATAATCTCCTCCATTCCCTGCAGGAAACGAAACAGCGTGTTGTGTTTCTGCTGCGTTTCCGCGCTCCACGTCTGTGTGCACGTTGCCTCTCTGTTGTCAAACTGACCCCAGCGTCTCAGAAGGTCGTTGGAGCAGACGGCTGAAATAAAGGGGGGAGAAGAAGACGTTCCCTGTATTTGTGCACTTGGAGCGTTCGCACCTTTAAAATCAGACTCATACAAGGTGTTTCTCTGTAGATTGGCTGCAACGTCACGTTTTCAGGACGGGTCAAAATCGTGACTCACCTTTGTTGGTCGGGGACAGAAGGTGACTCTCGGCTACTTGGTGCAGAAAAGCTTTTGCAAACGTTTTCGTTTCCTGACACGCCATGTGAGCCCTGTCCAGCTCCTGTGCTGTCGACAAGGGGTGAAGTTGATTTGTTATCTGGAACATGAAAAGCAGTGGAAGTTAAAACAGGAACGGACAGTCGAGGAACGGAACAAACGCCCATTTGTGATTTGCAGAGTGGAAAATGTCACCTCGTCGGTTCCGAGACGATAATACTTGAAAGGTCCAAAGTAGCCAGCGAAGCCTGGCATGTACCTGCCTCCTCCAATCACAAAGTATCCGTCTGTGTCGTCGAAATGGATGCTGTTCTTAAATCTGAAAGATTTTTAAAAGCATTTAAAGCTGTGTGTAAATAATGAGATACCAAACAGATTTTTCCCTCAGTGCCTTCTTGGTAAATTACTTGTGACAAATAATGACTTAGGCCAATATGAAGGTGAGGATATTTATGTTACCTACTGGAATTTTGTGTGACAAAAAGTAAAATTCTGAAGTGGAAGATTTTTTTTGTTGTTTTTAGAAAAACAAATCTGAAAAGTGTGGCATGTATTTGTTTTAAAAGCCTCCTGAGTCAATCTCTAGGTGCAGTGTTGGTTTTCCACCAGACATCGCTCTTTGAATTTAGTCCAATAAGCTCAACTTTGGCTTAACCTGGGCAAAGTAAAGGACGCCATGTTGCTTTATTTTAACAACTTCTTCCTTTCTGTCCCATCAGGGCCTGATTTGTGGAGAATAATTTAGTAATTGATTAAGTAATTATTTTATTATTTTAGTTGTCGATTAATTAATCAGTTATTCTCACGTTGAATTATTAATTTGGATAAAAAAATTGGCACATTCTGCAGTGTGTTTCATTTAAGCGTTTTTTATACTATTTTAGAAACACATTAACAATTCAAATTAACAATTAAATTTTACTGTCTAACATTCAATAACAGCATTGCTTTAGGGAATGCCTGGTCATTTGTAGCAAAGGATTCATCTGCAAAATAAAATACTTCTAACATCAACATGAGAATTTTTTTTTCTTTGCAGAATTTGAACCGGGTTAAGCCAAAACTAAGCCACCCGATGCATTCTGGGTAAAAAGCATTTTCAGATAAAGATGCTTTAAATACAAATTGTATATTATTTTGTACAATTTTAGCTTAATTGCTGTTGAGTGTGTGACTGTCTCTTTTTGAGTCTGTATACGCCTGTTAATGATTAACTGATTGCTAAATTACTTGACGATTATTTCAGTAATCGATTCATCACGATTAATCCGATTAATCGTCTGAGCCCTAGTGGAGTGAAAAAACTATTAGTTATCCTTTCAACAGATCTTTAAACCCTTGATCTGTGTGCTGTGTTCCTCCATGATGCCGTTTACTCAGTAATGTTTTCTGAGGCCTTCACAGACTGGATTTATTGATTCTGAGATGGGAATTTACTAATTTAGTGGTTCAGGAAGACTTTGGGGCTTGGTTAGGGGTGTCGGATTAAAGGGGGATGCTAGGCATACTTTTTCAGAAATAATTTGAGATCTTTTTCAGACCATAAAACATTTTATCTTCACAATTATGCACCACACTGTGTTTGCGACCTCATGACAAAACTTAAGGGCAAAATTTGTGCTTTTCCCCATTGATTTACATAAACAAACTGGTTTAGCTTACACATATTCAAATCTGTGGCTCTTGGCGTCCCATGTTACGTTCAGCAGCACCTGAAAGTCCAACATGACAAGGTAAAAGCTCAGCAAAAAACAAAAAGAAAGCAAAAAAAAGAAAAGAAAAGAAAACTACTGAACTGTGGACAACTTCAAATTGAAAACACAGACCACAATTGCCTTGAATCTCCCAGTTGGAAAGAAACCATCGTTCAAGATCTTGCAGCAGGAAACAAAGAGCCCGACCAGCAGACGCGGCTCAGGAGGAAACGGATGATTGTGCTCGCTCAATTTCAGCTTCAATTCCTCCTCCGCCCACCCAAAACCGCCTGTTGGTGTTTTTTTTTTTTTTTTTTTTTTTTTTACCTTGGAGTCCAGTATGTAACAGTCCAATCTAATCCATTTCCACAGGGGCAACATTAAGTGGGTTCGAAATGCTTCATCTTCCCCGGTTGTCAGGCGGGCTTGAATTATGATGTCTCCTGCACAGAAGATATGACAGTCGTATATTTCGCCAGAGGAAATCCAAAGCTCTTTATTAATACATAACACAGTCTGTTCCTGAGTCGCGCAAAACACACATCATCGCTCGCGATCGTCTCCCAGCAGCCGGGGCCCAAATCCTCTATGGCAGGATGTGTCGACACAAGCCGCTGTGACCCACCTGTTTCTGAGAGCTGCATCAGCACCGAGTCAAAGAGATGTTCCTCATCCACATGATGGATGATCCCACAGTGCTTCTTCTGACACCATTTTAGCAGGTAGATCCACACGGAGAAAGCGGTGCTGGAAAAAAACAAACAACAAGGCATGATTGGACAAATCATTTCTTCACCCAGTCGGGCATGAGGGTTGAATTTAAAAACTCTCTGCTTGTCTGCTAAGAAAAAAAAATAGAAAAAAAAAAAAAGCCTGACCTTGCTTTCTTGCACTGACCGTAAATAAAAAGCTTATATGCTTGGGTGAAGAGGCTTGGCGGAGCTCATGAAGTCATTTAGAAAGATGGCGAATTACAAGTGAAAGCTGCGAGGGCTTTTTGACAGAAGCTGAAAGAGAAACAGCCACTGACCTGTGGCAGTCGACCTGCTGCTCTCAACACACACCGCTGCGTTAGACACACACCGTCGTCACCTGAACCAAGCGTCTTTATGGTGTTTAACGTGTAAAATAGAAAAAAGGCTCACTTTTTTTTTTTTTTTTTTTTAAGCATGTGCCACAATATGTGCAGACGCAGCATGCGGTGCTGAGGGGAGGTTGTGTTGCCCGCTGTGTGGGCGAACCTGGAGCAGAACAAGCGTCTGATAGAATGAGGTAAATTAGGAGTCGCTGAGCGAAGCCCACCTGGGCTCGGTTACGGCACGAAGACGGACTCTCTCCAGGGAGCCGCTGATGAAAGGCCGGAACCGGCGGACCACCCCGAAGTGCTCTCCGGTGCTGGCCAGGGGGAACTTCAGCAGATCTACCACATCTGTGCAGAAACACAACATTTTAAAGACACGGTTAGGAACACACAGTCCAAAGCAAACATAATTTCTTCCATTGCTAATTTTCTTCTACTTTTTTTTCCATCACACTTAAATGTTTCAACATTTTAATTTTAAATGCAGAACATTTATTGAAGGAAAAACTATTCAAACGAACCTCACCCTAATTGAAAATGCCTGCTTTGCTAAATCTTGTCATTTTCTAGTCCGTCTTCACTTTACTTACCAGCCTAATTGCTGCTAGGCCTGTAAAATAATTTAAATAAACCCTGTTGACATCACAGAGTAGGTTAAAAGCCCTCAAAATGCTACTTCGTGCTCAGATCTAAAAACGTCCAGTGTAGACATCTTGGTATGAGTGGATTATTTGTTAGGTAAAGGTAATTTTATTTATATAGCACATTTTCAGCAACAAGGCAATACAAAGTGCTTTACAGGAATTAAAAGGAAATACAAACAGAATAACAAACCAAAGGAAAGAGCAAAAGGAGAAAAAGAATCTAATGTTGATATAAAGTATGTAAGCTAGGTGCTCCTGTTCAGGGTTGATGAGTATCCTCTGGTCTAACTAAACTTCTGGGTTGGAAGATTAGGACTCTAAAACATAAACTTTGCTAAGGTCGTTTTTCTGGATTCTAAATTTGTTCTAATCCCTGTTCTGGGTTGATAGATAACTATAAGTAAGTAAGCTCTGGACTTTCTAAGTGTGCTCTAAATTTGTAAAAGTGATGAGTAGTAATAAAAACTGTTAGCATCTGCTGTGAGCTTCAGTAGCTTCACTGTAAAACATTGCTGCTCAGAACAATGTTAACGTGCTCAGTGCCTGCTTTCCCCATTGTACCGGTAACGTATTGAGAGAAAACGACAGAGTGATTAAGGGTGTCACCTGACTCATGTGGGCACTGATGGATCCTGTCGTTGGACGTCAGCCACGCCGCGAGTTGAGCAGACCATGACGGGCACCCAGCGGGGGCCGTCCCTGGCCACAGCGAGAGCCGCACAACCCGCTGCACTTTATGAATTCCCGCCACGGAGCCGATTTCACTGCCTTTTGTCAAATAATCCAACCAAGCTTGAAGTGTCACGTTCTGGGTGTCTGCTGCGCTCCCGTGGAAACGGCGGCGGTGGTGATGGGACACGGACGGAGGCAATCTGAGCAACACCTGCTGGACCCGGAGCGTTTGAGGTGTGCTCCTGATCCATTTTCTCCTGAAGACCACCAGATCCGTCTTCCTTAATGTTGACAGCACGACTTCCACCGCGAGCTGACACGGCCTGGAGCACTGATACCGCACACGGACCACTGAGCCATCTGCCACTTTGTCAGGGACCGAGTCGAACCCTATGAAACTGTCAGGTGCGGCTTCGTCCCTGTGGGTGGAAACGCCTCGTAGCACAGACGCTGCCTGGGTGAAGAGAGAGAAAAAAATTAAATCAGTGTTATACAAAGGGAAAAAAATGCTGTTTTTAAGTTATTCCACTTTAAGAAAGAGGACAAACTACATACTGGACCATCTGTTGCTGTATTCTGAGTCAACGTGACAGATTTGACAAGATCTGGATCCATTTCCAGACTTCTGTACATCTAATGATTATTTCAGCAATCGATTATTCTGACAGTCGATTAATTGGATAAAAATATGGCCATATTCCTCCTTATTTAACCACTTTTTTTTATACATTTTAAGAATTTAAACATTTTATTGCCTAAAATGCAATAAAAAATTTTTTTAGTTTGTGCATCATAATTTGTACCAAAGGATTCATCTGAAGCGTAAAAAATACTTTCTCCATCAGGATGTGAAGAGATCCTTTCTGCTTGACTTAACTTCCACAAAGTTACCTGTTGGTTTTTGAGTTGACCGATTAATACTTGGATAGCAAAAGGTGTTTAATAGGAAATCTTTTTTTATTTTATTTTATCTGTATTGATTCTCAAGGAAGTATCATTTCCATGACCTTAGGACTCTACATCACAACACTAACTTCAGTATTTGAAATACGGTGGACAAGTAGACCATTACATCATAACAGTCAAAATAAAAATGCAATTTCAGTTTCCTGAGAAAGATTAATAATGCAGGGAGGAAAAGAGAGTGTGGAAGAAGAAACAAAAGAACAAAGAAGTTAAAAATGTAAAAAGCAAACCACAAAAAAAAATACACCAACGAAAAACATAGTATTAAATAATTATGAAGTGTGTCTGTTATAGGAGAGTGGATTATCAAGGAGATTTCATCAGGTTTGGTCTCTAAAAATGAAATCAGATCTTGTAAGTTTTACATAGTCTGCCCAAATCTGCCACCACTGACAGGATTGACAGAGGCTGTTATTTTTTCCATTTTATATGTTAAATGTTACGTCGATCCAGTTGTCTAAGGTTGGTTTGTCCTGTGATAACCATTTTCCTGTAATGTTTTTCTTACTTGCTATTAATAAAATAGTCATCAGATATTTGTTTCTTTTTGAAGCTTCTTGAGGAATTATGCCAAAAAAATACATGTTTGATCTCCAAAGGAATGTTCTGCTTGGAAATGCCTTGCAAGGCTCTATTTATCTCTTTCCAGTAATCTTTTATAATTGAGCTGTCCCAGAAGACATGATAATGGTTTGCGTTTTGATTTCTACATTTTTTCCAATGCGTAGGAGGATTTCCATCATCGTGGCATTTCTGAGCAGGTGTGATGAAGGATCTTACCAGATTTTTCCAGAAAATCTTTTTTAAAACAGAAATTGAACCAAGCGAAGTTTTGCCAGTTATGTTTTTGTCCTGTATGCAAAATTCATATTTTGCACAGTTTTGGCTCAATTACTGCCAACTATGTTGTTCTTTCAGAAAATGGCCTTTCTTTGAGTCTGTACACTCCCTAAACAGTCAATTACAAAATTAGTTTTTATTATTATGTCAATTATCGATTAATCCAATTAATTGTTTCAACCCTAGACATATTCTTCAACTTTAAAGATCGGCCTGTTTTGCTACGACTTTCCTTGCTTACTCTAGCTGTCCACAAACAAAATCAAGAACAAGAACATAAACACTATGAAGACTTTTAACCACAACTTTAACTTTGTATCATGTCACAGTTTATATCAGTTTAAATCTGTTATAGGCTTGGACAGATCAATTGGCTCCCTTGATAAGCATCTGCAACAAAAAAACCTTCAAATAAATTCAGAATTTACTGCAGCATGTTGAGAAGAGTTTGATTTTAGCAACACAAGTTGCATAAATAATGCAACCATTAACAGCGAAATATAAATGACTGTTTTCTGTGACGCATAACTATAACAAATTAAATCTTTGCGTCTTTCTGAAGAACCAAAGCAAAGAGTGGCATCTTGTGTTGACCAAGTTTCCATGACAACCATTTGATATAATCTTGATCATTCTTGATTAACGATTTTTTTAAAGCTGTTTTAGTCTGTTCTCTCCAACATAAGCATACTTCTCTCTCTTCTAAAGGCTCAGGAAACATTATTAAAGGTCATGGCATCGTGAACTCACCAGGAGACTTTGGAAATCTCCACTAGTAAACTCAGAATAGGTCATCATTACATCTTTTTTTTAAGCGAATATGAAAAAAAATATGGCCAAATCGACAGAAATCAGCAACCAGTCCAAAACCAATCTTTCATCACACATGCTTGGTTTCTCTGGGTATTCCAGCTTCCTCCTGCAGGAGGAAGGATTTTATTTCTTCACCAAATATATGTGCTCAAAAACAGCATTGTATTTTCATACAGATGTAATAAAAGAAGCTTCTGTTTTAGGGTTTTTGATTCACATCTACCTAAGATGAAAACAGACTTTGAGCAAAAATTAGACAAATTAATCCTGCAAACTAAGTTGATCAGATATCGACTAGTCATCACTTTGATAAAATAATGGCCTAAGTTATTTTTAGCCAAAATTGACTTTGGCAAGAAAATCACCACCTCTTTATTTCCAAAATATGTTTTAGGCACCAAAAAAAGAAGTCGCTTTTGACAACTATGACTTTGGCCATTATTTTAGGAAGGTAGTGATATTCAGCTGGGCTCTGACAGCAGCTTCCTGTAGTGTAAAACAACACTGTGGACAGAGTGACAGTAAACCAACATGTAATGAGGTCAAAACAAATTAAGAGTTACATTAAAAAAACTTATTTTTTAAAGTCACAGGAAACATTTAGATTTACCGACACATTTAGGTGAATGTAAGGTGAACCTATTATTATCTAGTCACTTTCACATGTGTGTTTACTCATGTCTGAATGTAATATTATTAAAATTAACTGTTCTGTCAAAGATGCTTTAAAGAATATAACATGTTTGTGAAGAAACTGATCAAATCTAATTATAGTTTCATATTCAGCAGCTAACGTCCAGGAGGTAAAGTGAGACAAAGTTGCTTACCAAAAGGAAACAAGCAGTGAAGGCAAATCCAGAAACGCTGATGTGAAACCAAGTCATTGTGAAAAGGGATTAGAGCAAAGTGGGACATGAAAATAAATATTTAAACTTTCGGTTCATTGTTTCTCTAATAAGCAAAAGTAGCTTCCTCTGGCTATCCGACACCTGCCGGTTACGTCTCGGACAAACAGCAGTTGTGCGAGCACACGCCCTGCAAAATGCGGCGCTACCTGATATTCTGGTGTGGCAGGTTCAAGGTTCAGTGTGAATCACCTATAAAGAAAAAGTGGCGTGCTGGAAAGGGCTCGTCTGTGCAGCGCTGCTGTGAAGCTTCGCATTGACATCATGCGTTATTCTAACAGGGATTTGATCCGTAGGACTGCTGCATCAAAGAGTCAGAGTTAATTTAGAGTGCTCGAGCCAAGGCTTCAACATCACCCCACACTCTCTCTGGCCTACGCCCACACAAGACTTTGAAGCAATCTGATGTGAAAAACAACCTGATATCACAGCCAAAATTAATTACCCATGGGCTATTGACTTTATGTGTTTCAAAGAGAATGAAACATTGGTAATGATGCGGATGGGTTGTTTGAGTGACCACACAGAAACATGAGCCCGACCTTCTTGTCTATATAAACGATGATTACTGCAAGCATCGCCGCGGGCTTCAGATGTACAGTCTCCATTAGACGGCTGACATTTGACTGAGGGCTTCAAAGCTCTTGCAAGTTATTTTAGAAGAGCATTTTCAAGGCATTCAAAACTTTTAAAGTTTTTATTCAATGGCTTTGCAGGACCTGTGCAATTTTGGAGATATCTTTCAGGAAAGTGTAGGCACTGCGAGAAATGTAACGGCAAGTGGAAAAAGGAAATCTTGTAGCTATGCAACTGGTGTAGCCTTGAGCAATAGCACAAGCCTATTCCATTTTTATATTCCAGAAGCAGGTTATCTGGATGAAAGCCCGATACAGTTTGGGCAAATCAGCACAATGCAGAGCTCAAGTGGAATCCCATTTCCAGAAATGCTCCCAATACCGTCCTCTTTGCCTGAAAGTCTTCCTTTCACTTCCTCTCAAGCCGTGCCGCTTCCCTTCCCCATGGCTCATGGGACCACCACCCTAGCTTTCATGTTCCAGGGTGGCGTTCTGGCTGCGGCGGACACTCGTTCCAGCTGCTCGGGCCTCGTGGCGTGCCCGGCCTCCCAGAAGATCCTGCCCATTCACAGCCACCTGGTGGGCACCACTTCGGGAACCTCGGCCGACTGCGCACTTTGGAAACGGATCCTCTCCAGAGAGCTGCGCCTCTACCAGCTTCGCTACGGACGGCGTTTGTCCACGAGGGGGGCTGCCAAGCTGCTTTCACACATGCTGCACCCTTTCAAGGGAACCGAGCTCTGCGTGGCTGCCACGCTGTGTGGGTGGGATGGAGGAGACCCGGATGATGGATGTTGTGACCATGGAGGCTCAGAGACAGCTCATAGTGAAAGCAGAGAGACTACAAAGACTACAAAGGCTCACCTGGAAAAGACTGCGGGTGCCCCTGGTGAAAAGGTCTCTGTTTCCAAGACTCAAAGCTCTTCTTTCACAAAGCAGCAGTGTTCCAGGAGAAAAATAAGTTTCTCTGGTCCCAGTCTGTTTTATGTATGCAGCGATGGCACTCGCCTGGAGGGATCGCTCTTTTCTGTGGGCTCAGGATCACCCTACGCGTACTCTATCTTAGACCAAGGGGTTCGGTGGGGCCTGACCGTGGAGGAGGCCACATCAATAGCAAGGGAAGCTGTGTACAGGGCCACCCACAGGGATGCGTACTCTGGGAACTTTGTGGACGTCTATCACGTCACCTCAAAAGGATGGACTCGTAGGACTCGCGAGGACTTGAAAGAGGAGTATTACAGAGAAAAAGAGAAACGAAGACTTGAGCGAGAGACACGAGGCACGGCTTTGTCAGGGTAAAGACGAGAAACAAACAAAAGGAAACATCAGTGGAAAAAGAAAAGCAAACACCGGGCTGTATCTTTGGAGAAACAAGGCTGTATCTTTGGAGCAAATACTAAATTAATGAACAAGACAGGCAGTTGCATCCTCCAGGCTATCTCTCCGAAGATTTGGGCATGCATATCATTCCATTTAATAAACAGCTGATGTTTTGTTTGCAGTGATGATAAAAAGTGCTCTTACAGCGTTGAGCGCTGCTGGCTGCCATTTTGATGTAGATGTTAAAGGATTATAAATCATTTCATCTGGGATAATTACCACCTACCTCTTAATGTGCTTTAATCACATAAACAAGAGAGAGAAGCAGACAATGAGTAGTGTGAGGACCTCAAGTTGAGGCTCGTGATGTATTGTTGTGTGTGGGGAAACACATTAACTCCAGCAATAAAAGAGCAGCAGCTGAAAACTGATTTGTGCCTACTGTCGAAACACTTCTGAATTTTCGTTGACGCGTCAATAAATTAATGAATAAATGAGATTTGGCTGAACTTGCCTGTTCGTTTTGTGTGAGC
This sequence comes from Poecilia formosa, assembly GCF_000485575.1. Taxonomy (NCBI): domain Eukaryota; kingdom Metazoa; phylum Chordata; class Actinopteri; order Cyprinodontiformes; family Poeciliidae; genus Poecilia; species Poecilia formosa. The sequence goes on from NW_006799976.1 coordinate 3,119,542, forward strand.
GCCGCGCTCATAAATACAAGTTATTATTCAAATGACAATGACTCTGCGGAAAGACGCGGTGAAAGAAATTGTGTGGTTAATCCTATCGTGAAACCACACCTTCTTGAATTTCTAGTGAAAACACTTGCCTAGAGGTTCCCACATGGGAGGTGTTTTATGGCACGTGGGCAAGCGTTGCTTGGAAATCTGTTTTCCCATGAAGCTGTGATGAGCTAATTCATAAGTGTTTTGATTTATTGTGTGTGACAAAAATTTAAATGGTGAACACATCCATATGTGTGCAGTCAGCGTGTCTATATGCTATTAACAGTGTAAAATAAATCACACGCAAGGATGCCTGACAGCAGCATGAGCAGAGATGTCCTCTCCAACCAATGTCTGATCGACTGCGTCTGTGAGAGTGAGGAGGAGAAGCATTATTCACCCATCTGATCTATGATAACCACCATTGGAAGACCAATAACAGAGGGATTATTGAGCACAAGCAAAAACAAAAAACAAAAAAAAAAACAAAAAAAAAGAAACACAGTGACTTGCAACAGCATCCCCCCCTTGAATGTTTCACATTTTGTCACATTACAAGCACAAACCTCAGCAACTATTCATTCTGTACTGCACAAAATTTGGCCTTTTTTGAGAAAAAACCTTAAGAAGTCTTGTTTGCGGTTTTCCAGGGGGATGCAGCAAAAGTGAAAGAAGGTGCTCTGGTCAGATGAGACCCATATGCCACGTTTTGGCCTGCATCCAAAGTATAATATACAGCATGTGTCAGAAAGCACACACTGCTAAATACCCTGACAATATCATCCAAACTGTAACACAGAGTGGGGAACATCATCCTGCTTTTATAAAGCAGGATAAGAAAGATTTTAGTTCATTTAGCTCCAATTCGCAACAAATGCCATCTGAAGCCAAGACGGAGCAGTTAATTTATTTACAGAAATATAAAAGAAAATCAAATAAAGAGATTTAGGTTAATCTAGAGCGGACACGTGATTCTGGCAGGGTTGGGGACGACAGCCACCTGTGAACAGCTAAACCTCAGTCTGAATGATAATTTGTGGCAAGATTTGAAATCTGATGTTCGCAGACACTTTACATCCAGCCAACACTGAGAATGTTACGATTCAGAGAGCCTTAATGCGATCCGTAGAGCATAATAGAGCAAGATAGGAAAAAGCTCAAGGGGTACGGATACTTTTGGAAGGCATAGCAACAAAACGGATGGTTCAGACTTGAAAGCTGGTAGGGAAAGACTCATTTAAAGACTGAGAAAAAGAACACTTAGGTTTAAAAATCAAATGAGCAGCAGAAGTCTTCCAACAAAAACGGAGGGATGAGCTCTGAACATGTTTTGCACAGTCCACTCTCAAACCCTTCCTACTGCTCCTTGACTTCACTTTGTGCCTGCTCTGTACTTGGCATTAATAAACCTCTGCACACTGCTGGGTACAAGAGATCTGACAAGTGCCCTTAGGGTTATGCTATCGCTTTGTAACTTCTTTTGAGGATCTCTAGTTTTCCACTTACTGCAATGACTCAATCAATCTTGACTGGTCGAGACTGCACTTTCTAAAGGTACAGCATTTTTAAGTAGTCTTGCTCCGAGACCTTTTCAATGGTCCCCAAGTGTTTCTTCATGATAAAAACACAAATATTTCATTATTGATTAAACATGAAGCAATCCAATATACACAAGCTGCAGATGAAATGCAATTGAAAAGCTGATAATCATCAGTGCGATTAAAAGCATACAGGTGTGGTTTAACACAGCGCCCAGAAGGAAAGGTGTCGGCTATGAATTTAGAGAAGCAACGTTTGCTGCCCATAAATCTGGGAAGGGCTAAAAAGGTCATTCTCCTACAATCCCAGTTTTCTACAGTGAGATTATTCACAGCTGAAAACCGTGAAATTCACACCAAGGCCGGGGTGTACAAAGGTGACAACAAAAATGATGAAGATGTATTTGACTCAGTCCTGGCCTCAATCCCACTGAAAGGCTGTGGTTGGATTATACTGCAAGGGAGACATGCACAAATAGGCTGACACCTTCAATTAACCGAAGCTATGTTGCAATAGAGTGACCCAAAAATCGTCAAATTAATGTAGGAACAAATAGCCCTTGAGGAAACGGCTTCAAGTTATAACAGCTAAATGTGTGTCTACAGGGTACTGGCGTGTACTTAGCTTTTTACAGATTGGGTTTCAAATGTTTACTTCATAAATAATGACATGGTAGTATCTTTTGGACAATTTTGATAAGTTTGATAGCTTGATAATTTTTTGAATCTGGTAAAGATCAAGTTTATACCTTTAAATTTGAAAGAGGGTGTACTTTATCTTTGCAGTTGTTGTGTGTCTGTGCTAAGATTAACTAAATGAATCATTTAGATTAAATAAATCGGTGTGGGCACCAGATATTATTGCCACAAGAATATACAGCCAATTGTGCTGACAATCTTCCGTCTGTTCCTGAGTCATGGCGATACTGAAGTGTCCACTCCTAAAATAGGATGCAGCACAAAAGCTTGACAAGGGGGATAATTAGAGTCAACCAGATGACATCTTTTAAGCAAATTCAGAAAGCTGTTTGTCGTATGGTGCCCTTAAATGTAGAACTAAGTGCCAATTTTCTGGCAACGCTTGAGAGGGGTAGAAATAGGAGAAGTGCAAAGTTTCTGATAATGATTTTGTGCATGGGTTGCGCTCTAGTGGACTATAAGACACAGAAGAACATTAAAGAAAACATACACTAATCAGGCCAAATGGCTCCCTGCTCCCACTCCCACTTTTGTTGCCAAAAAAAAAGAGTGCCTTGAACACTTGTTGCTTGGACTCTTGCAGAAACTTCTTGAAGGTATCAGCAAATCCATGAAGTCCCATAACTTGTGAGTTGGGATCTTTAGGAATCGCACTGGTTAACCGTGCCGGTTAACCGAAGATCAATTGGTTTGAAATCTGGGAAATCTGGAGGGCAAGTTGACAACACATCCTCATTGTTGTCCTCCTTAAACCATTCCATAAATGTATTTTTGCTGCAGGAAACATTTTCCTTCTGAAAGGACCTATGAAATTCAGGGAATACTATTCCTTGAGAGGGTGCACGCAGATGCCAGCAATGCTTTGATGATATGCGTTGAAGCAAAGGGAAGGACAGACACGGTGTTTCCCAAACATTGCCTCTGCCAGCTTGCCTTTTTCCTCATAGTGTGTATCCTGGTGCCATGTGTTTGGCAGGTAAAAGCAGAAGAAAAACTTCTTCCATTGCTGATGGTCCAATGGTTAGCAGTGACATCCTGACAGGTCTGTCAAAATACAATAGCCACTCTCCGTTCTGACACTTTTCTATGAGAACCAGCTTCTTTCCCAGCAATTTGAACTACAGAACAGAAGCTAATCCGGGTCAGGCTTCCTCAAGTCGCTTTTGATGGACCCTGACTGCTGCGGAGCAGGAACATCCCACAAGAGTTTTGCCTGGTGGTCTGGCCAGGATGTCTGTCACAATTTAGACATTGTCTGACTCACTCAAATCCTTCTGCTAGCCCATTTTCCCTCCATCTATCACATCAACTTTGAGGACAAGATCCTCAGGGCTGCCTTATATATCTGATTCACAAACAGGTTACGGTGATGAAGACCTTATAAGTGTTATGGGATAAAAACAAAATGAAACCTGCAACCAATTAAAACGGATATTTATGGGTGACGAGGGACAGTTTATCCTGTCTGTGTTATTCATTGGTCACATCTGTCAAAAATAGAAGGCTTTTAGTGTAACTACGGGTCTTTTTCTGTGGCAGTTACAAACTAATGGAGAGCGGGGAAGAGAGAAAGGGGTAGAAACGCACAGCGAGGGAGGAAGCGAGGGATAGACGGAGCGTGAGGGAGACTGGGCTAAGTGGACAGACTTCACGTTGAGCTCGCATGAACCTCAGCATCATTCCCGCTCCCCTCCTCGCTGGACTCATTTCAGCTGCGTTAAACCGCAGGAACTCCGCCGCGGAACACACGGTAAGCTCTCCCTTACCCAAATGAATCACTTCTTTAAAAAAAAAAAGAAAGAAAAAAAGAAATCCTCACAGTGATGTGGCAAGTTTCCAGCAGTCGCTCGTCTAGTTTAACGCTCGCTTGTTTTATCTGCGGGGGCTCCTATCTAAACCAAGAGGCGGTTTACAAGTGTTTGACTGTCAATTTGAATTGGAGCACAGAAGCAGCGTTTGTTTCCACGAACATGTGCGAACTGTTTAGGTGAAATTTCAGTCGGCTGGGTGAGGGGTTGTTGAGAGGACGCAAACTATTATTTTTGGTTCAGTGAGCTGAGCGCCAGCGTCTGACAGACGGCTCGATTTCATCATTCATTTATTTATTCATTCATTGGCAATGTTTGTGTGTATGTAAGCGCGCGAGCTTGCCCGCCGTGCACGCGCGGTACTCTCACCTGCCGCGTGCGGAGACGCTCACTTTCCTCCAAAAAACGCTGCTGCTGGCTCAGTGAGCGCGTGGACGCCGGCTATTTGCCGACAGCTGTATTTTTAGGACGTCGCGTTCATTATAATAGTTAGCCCAAGTGTGTTTAATCACATTAACATGCATCAAGTAGGTCATTTTCCCGGTTTGCTCTAACAAGACAAGGTCGCGCTCCGGGGGCTGTTTATTGTATCACGATGCTAATAATGGTTCACAAGTGACTGCGTGTTTGTTTTCGTGCGCGCGCGTGTGTGTGCGCGTGTGTGTGTCAGGGGGCTTTGGTGTGTAACCCAGAGCAAAGAGAGGCTGCAGTGAGGCATCGTGTGCTGTAGGACATTTAATGGCCTTTGTTTTACTGTTTATAAAAAAAAACCCTTAACTTTTCCAAATTTTGCCACATTATGACTACAAACTTTTATTAATTCTGTTGGGATTTTATGTGCTAGATCAACTCAAAATGGTACCCAAGTGCAAAGCAGTTGGAATCATAAATATGCTTAAACATTTTCTTCAAATAAAAATCTGAAAAGTGTGGGATGCAGAAGACGTATTCTGACCCCCCTCAATGCTTACAGAACCACCTATTGCTGCAATTGTTGGTGTAGGCCGTCTGGGTTTTGTCTCTTTCATCCTTCATATAGATACTTCAAAATAGTTCAATAGCAGTCAGATTGGACAGATAGCATCTATATATGTTGTCAAATCGTACATCTGGACATTGACTTTTCCATTCTTGCATAGGTCTGAAACGATTAATCAACTAATTTAGTAATCGATTAACCAATAACAGGTGTATGCAGTCTCTAAAAAGGCCATCTGATGAAAGAGCAGTAATTAAGCCCAAACTGAACCAGAATATTCACATTTTGCACTCAAGATGAAACCTTTTTTGTCTGTAAATATGTTCTACCCAGAGGTCCTCAAGAGACTTAGCTTTAGCTTCACCTGGTTAAAATTCTGCAAAACAAATCTTCTATTAAGCACCTTTGGCTGTCCAATTATTAATCATTTAATTGAAAAAATAACCGACAGATCAGCCTGACACTATATTGATGTCAACTCAAGCAGAAAGGGTTACAATGATTATTATTTTTGACTGCATATGGATCCTTTGCTATAAACAATCAAGTGTAAACAAAGGAATGCTGTGTTATTTATCTACATGCTGTAAAATGTTTATTGTATTGTTTTAAAAAAATAGTAAAATTGCTTGTTTGCATGTTTCATTGTATTTCCAATATTGTATTAGAAAAGACTTAAGTGGTCAAATGAAAACTGCAGAATGTGATAATTATCTGATTTATCATCAGGATAATCTATTACTGAAATATTTAGTTAATCTCACACATGAAGGTGAACCTCCTTCTACCAACTGTTTGTTCTCCTGCTGAAGAAAAGCATGCCCGTAACATGATGCTGCCACCGCCATGCTTCACTATAAGGACGTTGTACTAAAGCTCCAGAGTTAACTTTCCTCCATACATACTACTTTGCTTGTAGGTCAAAAAGGTAAATTTTAGTCTAATATGAGCAGAGCCCCTTACTCTGATGAGCTCCCTACCGCTTCTTTGCAAACTGCAAATGTTTTTCTTCAAGCTATGGAGTTCTTCTTCCCACTCCTCCATAAAAACTGGATTTGAGAGTTGTACAAATAGTCGTCGCGTCGACTGAGTTGGCGCACCTCTTGAGTTGTGACAGGCCTCTTGGCTGCTCCTCTGATTGACGCTCTCCTATCCCGGCTTGCTGGTTTAAGTGGACAGCCTTGTCCTGGTAGGGTTGCAGTTGCGTCATACTCTTTTCCACTCCTGGACGATGGATTGATCAACGCTCCGCAAGACGTTCAAAGCTCCTTGTTTACTTAGAACAAAGCATTGCTTTAAAATTCTCCCTGATTTGTCTGCTTCGTTCCTCGTTCTTCAGGTTGTAGTTTCTTTGTACTTGTGTTCACTAACAAAACCTCTGAGGCTTTCAGAGAACAGCTAGATTTATTCTACACACAGTTGGACGATTTACTAATTAGGTACTTCTGAACTCAGTTGATTGAGCTGGATTTTATGTAGGGGCGTCAGACTGAAGGGAAGGTGAAAACACACACAAAAAATGAAATTACACTTTTTATATTTTTTATTTGTAAAAAAAAAAAAAGAGAGAGAGAGAGAGAGGGAAAAAAGCCATTTATAATTTTCCTTCCACCCCAAATGTACTCCCTACTACTGCGTTGAATTGATTTATCACATGAGAAACCCAATAAAATACATTGAAGTTTGCGGTTCTAATGGTCGGGGATCAAGTGCAAAGCGCTGTAGGTATATCATCCTTTTAGGGGTGGAGGCAGTTTTATTTGACAAATAAAGTACACGACTGAACACTTCGTCAGCACAATGAGTTTGCTGTTGTATCACTTAAGCTGTCTGAGTGTCAAACCTTGACAATAATGAGGAGACTGATGTGCTGAGTACAGTGTGGCTCTCTTCACCCGTCCGATTTGGATGGACTTAAGAGATTTGCCCATGTGCACTGAGGAGGGAAGAGACTGTGGGGATGGATGAGAGGACTGAGGGCATTAAGACAAATGGTAGAGGCTGGAGGAAAGATAAATAAATAAAAAAAGACAGGCGATGTGCAAATGGAGCAGAGCCTGACCCCCCCAACACACTCCTACCCCCATTCCAAAGTACTTTCACCACCACTCACCTCCTTTGCTCCCTCCATGCCTCCCATTTCCCCCTTTTTCTCCCCCACCCCCATGTAAAAGGCCTGACATGCACAGGCTATTTTTAATAAAAATGAAATAGCCTTGTTGCAGTGAAGCGACTCAATGCAGAGTGGAAGTGAGACTGAAACAGCGATTTGCAATTTGGAGCTATGTCACCACTCATCATTCCATTCCAAGCCAGCAACAGCAAATCGTCCTCGCGCTTTCATCCTCTTTCCTTGCCTTACACTAGACACACACACACATCTCTAAAGACTTCAAACAACGTTGAATGACATGTACTGCTGGCAACGTGGGCTTTGGAGTAAAGCTGGCAGAGAGGAACGTACGCCGCGAGCTCAGTCTCTGCTAATGCACAATAGCTGGGGAAGACAAAAGTATTTTGGAGGAGCCACTTGGATTTTTCAGCGATTTTTATTCATTTAATTAATTTTTTTTTAAAGATGCTGGCAAACAGATGTAGAACATCAGGCATTACATATGGACGGCTTGTGTAATTGGTGCGCGTAATGAAATGAGATGTGCAAAAAAAAGAGGGGAACTGGTAGGTGGGTTTCCTTTAGAGAGAATTCAAAGCAAGAAGGGCAGAAATTACTTTATATGCCTCATGATCAAATATCTACTTGTTTCAAGTGGGTCAGTATCTGGAGAAAGGGAGGAAAAAAAAGCATGTTTCATTTCTACGTGTCCTTCGTTTAGTTTGGAGAATATCAGTGTGGATAAATCGGACCGTGTTATGGTTCTCATTATGCTGTACTATCAAAGGCTGCTGCACTCGTGCAGGATAGGGACGCTCGGCCTTTAAGTGGATCAAAGCACATGCTTATCTGGGCATGAGAGGAACTATGTTTTGTCCTATGTCAGTCTTTGTTGCTGCCGTGTTGTAGGAAAGTATTTGTCATGTTATAGTCAACAGGAATAACCTGAATGAATACAAAAGCCGGTCTTTCAAATGATTAACCATTCGTGAAAGAGATAAAGCAATAAAAGCAACCTGGCCCTACATAAAGTACTTCCCACCCTTTAAATCTTGAATTAACTTATAAGTATGCTGCTTTTATGAAATGCTTGGTTCAATTTCACCATATAGTCACACCTTTCAGCCTTAGGTCTGGAAAGTCAAGAATAGGACCTGTCTGGTGGCATGAAGTATGCTGAAAAAGCTCGATATCACGCCTGAGCTAAAATATTTAACCACACATGATAAACGAACAGCCTGGATTGGGTTACGAAGATATTTCTGACAGCCCTGGAAGTGATTCCATTTTACAGCATCAAGTTACGCCAAAAGCAACAGATCATGTCCCATTCTCAAGAAATTCAAGAGATTAACCAGACGAAGCATCCCCGGAGAGTGTGGCCATCCAAAATTACTCCTGAATATCGCAGCACATCAAACTGAAAAAATACAAAGAAACCCACGATGTGACTGATGATACAATCCTGTGAAGAAGAGTTGATGTTGACTTTGTAGAGAAAAGAACCACAGCCATGCAAAGAAAACAGTGGAAACAACGTGCCTATGTGTATATATGTGACTCATATGCTTCAGCTCTGTGGAAATTATAGCGCACGCTTCCATGTGTGCACAAAGGTGGAAGCAGACGCCAGAATTATTCCGTTCATGGGAAAAAGTAAGGCAGAGTGATGGATGCACGTGGGACAAAATGGGGTAGGGGGAGAGCGAAAGTGCAATCATGCATTTTCAACCGAGTCTAGTTACTGACACCTTCCACTGCATCAAACTTCACAGATCAATGGCCCGCTCGTATCTGACTCGTATGCAAATGAAACGGAGATCATTAAACTTTTGGGAAATAAGAGCAAGTCATCGATTATATTATTTATGAGCCTAATTAATCTCTGAAGGGGGAACTTCTTCATCTATTGGGCATTGTAGCATGTGGGGGGCCGTCTTTGGGGACGGCATCAATCAATTCCTGTCCAGGCAATTGTGTGTGACAAGGCGCAGTAAAGTACCTGAGCTCCACCTCTTCACCGGGCCCTTGGGCTCTAAATTAATTGAAAAATTCAAAGTCCTCACACTTATCTCTCTCGTCTGCCGATGAGATCAAGAGCGAGATCCACCTGCGACAGCACGAAGTAGCTCTTCCCCTTTTTTCTTGTTCGTAAGAGTGGGGGGGGGGGAGACGTTCTTATTGCACCACTCTGTAGAAGAAAAGCACTGCTATTTTTACTGCAGCTGGCAGAGTGCTCAGATGAGCAAACAAAGCTGCTCAACAAACAGCAGAGAAACATTCATGTAGAAATTTGTCTTAAAATACCACCCCTCTCCCCCCTCTCTCTCCACACCACCCTGTGTTAGATAATGAGTAAGATGTCAACTTTTATGCCTCTTTTTTTTTCCTCCTTCCGTGTGTCTCGAAGCACTTGCGAGCCATATTAATGAACGTGTTCCACATTGCGCTAATTATGTCTCCTCTCTTAGGTGATCCTGGGCAAGCATGTGCGCCGCATGGAAATGTGCGAGGAAAATCTCCGAGATGAAGGCGGCGCGCTCTGAGGAGAGGCGAGGCAGAGAAGTCAGGAAGAAGCAACTGTAGTAAAGCTGTCATGATCCGTGAACGCCTCGCTGCGGCGCCGCACGTGGCGCTCCTCTTCCTCTTCCTCTGTCGGGGGGAAGGCTGCGGCGTCCCGCAGGCCACTGGCCTTTCAGAGGAAGATGAGGACTTGCGAGCAACGTCAAGCAAAGAGCAACAAGTCTTACCTCACCCGGAGTCCGCAGACGTCTTGCTCGAGCGAATCAAAGAGCCGGGAAGACACGGCCATAATGCCGGGGCTGACGAAACACCAATGCCAAGCCTGGCCTTCCAACTAAGTGGCAACAACCTGGCTGACAAAATTGACACGCTGAGCCGCCCTGAAACTTCTGCTACATCCTTCATGTCTAAACTTAGAACAGAAGTGACTGAGATTGGTAGCAAAAGGAGCAGTTTGAGTAATGGGGGTGATGGCGGTGTAATTGATGGTCACTATCCAGGACCAAGTTCAGAGGAAGAGGCGTACTCTGTCAATGGAGTCGGTGAGGTTCGGCCTGGAAGGAGTCAGGGTGGGCCTGAACGGGTCCAGGACCCTCAGTGGGGCCGGAGCCCCCGCCGCCGCAGGAGCTGGCTCTGGAACCAGTTCTTTGTGATCGAGGAGTACCGAGGGCCCGAGCCGGTGCTCATTGGGCGGGTAAGCTGTTGTTGTAAACACTCTGCATGCCCATGTGAATCTCCTGCATCTATTTGTGTGATATTATGTTTGTAGTTTACTCCTCAGGGCATTACTTTTTTTTTCTTTTTTTGGCAAACACATTTTTGTCATTGATATAACTCACGCTCAGAGTAATTTAATCAAAACAAACACAATTGGCCGCTGTGCTTGGTAGAGGCATTTGTATGTTTGCATTATCCATGCTCTGGAAGTGCACAACTTTTCACTCAGTTTCACTCCGTGTTCACTCACAGCGCGTCTTGCACTCAACATCTCTGCTTTTACGCTTCGAGGTTTGCCCGATGGACTGTGACATTTCCAACCAGAGTGGAAAGGGGAGATTGTATCTATGTACAGTGCTGTGGAAAAAAGTGTTTGTCCTCATTACACATTTCTTCTGTCTTTCTTTGGTGCCACTTTTATGTTTCAGATCATTATACACATTCTAATATCAGACAAAATAACTTCAGTACAAATAATGTGACGTTTTCAAATGATTTGTTCATGGAAAAAACAATCCATACCAACCTGGTGCCTTGTTGAAAAAGAGGCATACTCTGTCACCTCCTGTTGTTGAACAACGACTTAACTGTGATGAACCACATGTTTCTCTGGGTGCATTCACATCAAACTTTATTCCGATTTGTCTAGAAAGTCCGGTTTGTTTGGAAAGGTGTGAATGCGTCATTGAACTCTGATGCTTACCAAAAAAGCAAACTCTTGTCCGCCTACAATCCCAGGTCTCTGTCCGACTTAAGTGAACTCTGATGATGTTCCAATGAATATGTGGATGCATGTGGACCGGGTACTGCTCCAAAAGCAGGAAGTGGACTAAAGCACAGGGCATTCTGGACAAATACAACAAAAACAAGAGTCTAGCGTTAGCAGGAGGAATGGCTCGTGGTCTTTTACCAAAGACAAAAGAGAAATCCTACAACAATCCCAGTTTTGTTTACATCTTGTGAAGAAGGAAGTTGCTCTCATGTCTTTTGAAGTTTTCATGTTGTTTTCCTTCAGTAGTTCTTGGTGTAGCATCATAACAGGGGAGGAGGTGAACAGGTTATTTTAAAGGTTTGAATTGTTTGCAGTGTGAATGAGAACCACACCAGCTGAAAATGTAGCAAATGTTACAATTTTGGTCCCCAGTCGAACCGAGTCTGCCGTACTAGTATGTGTTAAAACACCCTTAAAGAGTTCAGCTTCACTAGCCACAACCAGACTCAGAAATCAGAATAAACCTGTAGAATCAGGAAAACACCTAAATAAAACTTGTCTCACAGCATAAAGGATGCGAAAATATCACAAAAAGCAACACATCATTCCCAATTCTAAATAAATTCAAGATTAGATGAAAACAAACTTATTGGCATCTTTGAGATTCAAAAATGGAGAAAACATGGAATAAACATAAATCTTCCCACGAGTGAGCGGCCAACCAAAATTACTCCAAGAACTCAATAGAGATTAATGTAGGAAGTCACAAAAGAACTGTGAGGGATTTACCCCCTCCCTAACAGGTGCTGTTTTTTGTGTGCCTTGTATATTCTGGTTTATTTGGGTGGATGTATTGTTTTGGCAGGTGGTTTGATTTATTCACTTGTTTTAATCATCTTCTCATCTCTTTGAGGTCACCTGGTTATGTGTTGCCATGGAAGTGCACCCATGAGCAGTGCTGACCAGGACCTGGTGTTTCCAATCAGCCTCATTGGGAAAATCCATTTTCTGACAGGGAGGAGGGATGTATTTTGGATTTTGTTTGGGCCCAGATTGTTTTTGTTTCTAGTTTTGCTTGAGTTAATTGTAACTGTGTAGACATTTTTTTTGTAGGAATAGTTTAGTGCAAATGTTTGTTTTCTTTCTGAAAATGTGATTGTCTCCACCCCTCTAATTAGTCCTGGTGGGAGCCAATCCTTTAAAAGCCAGGTGGTTCAGGTGAGAGGGAGATTCTCCCTCTTCTAGTTGTGACCTGATATGCCATGCTGTGTACTGAACTGAACTAAAGATAAGAGAAAAGTATTGAGTACTCTACAACTGCTGGCTCCAGTCTGTCTTTCTCTTCGGTCGCAAACTAACAAGAACCCAGAACAACATGTAAATCACTGCAGGCTTCACTTACCTCAGTTAAGGTCAGAGTTCAAGACTCACCACAAACATAAATGCTGCTCCTGAAAAACATTCCCCAGTAAAACAAGTTTTGGGGTTTTTAAACTCAAATTAATTGGAATTTATTGGACAGTGATACATCAGAATTCATATCCTGATAAGAAATTTATCACGATAAGTGATAAACGATATGATAAATGCCCACTTCTATCTCTAAGTGCCCAAAAACCCATTTTTTCCCCAACACTGTATGTGATTTCTCCTCTGTTTTATCTTCAGCAAGACTGCATTAAAATAAACAGCTAAACTCGACTTGTACATTAGGAAAGAACCCTGAACTGTCACCCAGACGTTGTTAGCCATGCTTGGCTGAAGTGGTAAAATTGGTGTGCCAACACGGGTGTCATTTAGACCAGGGCACCCTGGGAGCACATCCCCACCACTCTCCGAAATGGCCCATTTCGTTTCCATTACTTTTTAAAAGCATAATTTGTTAAAAATGCTCTGAAAAATGGCTTGTGAGAAGAAGCGGGGCTTTGAGTGGAAGCACATCTCCCCTGGGTGTGTGAGAGAGGAGGACCTGCATGCTATCTCAGCTGCGGCAAAGTACATGCCACAGGCAGCGGGGTATAATAGCCAATGTCAGAGTGTCCAGAAGCACTCAGGTTACAGAATATTGGTGTTAGAAGGACTACAGAGAAAGTTCGGTGTTTACAAAACCCCTGCAAAAGTGACTTTAAGCTCCCCTCCCCCACTCTTCATCACCGGAGCAGGCTGGAAGCTCCTAGCCAGAACATTCAGACCTGCAGTTTGAGGATAGAAAACAGGAGAAACACACAACTGCTATCAAATACGGCTAATTAAATCTTGATTGTATTACATTTAGTCAAGCGCTCCTGAATTCATTCTTGTTAGTCACCAATATAGATAGTACAAGGACAAGGCAGTTTTTTTTTTTTTAAATAGCAGTAAAAGTTAATGGTAATTTATTTTTAGAAAGAGACAAGAAAACAGGAGGTTCATTAGAATTAGAGGATTTTAGAAATATTAATTAGTAATAGTTGAATCCCCGTGTTTTAAAGGTTTAACAAACCACAAACGCTTTCAATAAAACTCCTAGTGTTCCTAATGCCAGCAAATATAAAAATCTCCTTTTTTCATTGTGTTTTCGTATATAGAATAAATGTTTCATAAATATTAAAACTTGTTTTGAAGCATCTTTGGTCATCATTCGGCCTACGCTGTATATTAACATTGATTAAAAAAAACAACAGAATCACAGCATTTGCACAAATATCTTTAATAGAAAAGCATGACATGATTTCAGATGAACCTGTTATCTGGTGGTACAAAGGGGGCGTGGTCAGTTAACAGGTTAACATATGTCGACATAACATGTTGATAATTTAATACATGGGCACATGCAAAACAATTGGATAAACAGCCACTATGTGTAGCTTTACCGTTCAACTACAAGTCTTATAATTTTAGTCAGTTTGTTCTTTTCAGTGCAGCATTGTGGCGCAACAGGTTTGTTGGTTCATTTATTAGTCTTGCTATGTATTCGGGTCGTAAACTTGCTGCTAGCTGTTTAATGGACACGTTGAGTGCAGTTTTAAAGCAGATTGATGGGTAGATGTCCAGGTAGTTTCTGTGCTGATGCTGTGGAAATATTTCAAAACGGACAAATTAGTCTCACCTATAGAAGTGAGGGAAAAGTCTTCTTTCAGCCAGCTGTCCAGCAGTGTGTGGCAACAGGTGGGGAAGGGTTGCTAACATTTAATGGCTAATCAGATGTATGCTAACTGTTTTAGCTGACTTTAGCCACTTAAAACAACTAAAACTGAAACTGTTCATATCAGTGCCATGCAATGCTACGTTAGCAGATATTTAGTTTTAAATTGTGCTAAATAAAAACTGAAATAAAACCTTTAAGGCTGACCTTTGAATGATTCCAGTTCCTGTAACTATAAACATTTAAATATCTTACCTGAACATCACATACTGCCACATAAGACAATTACTGTGGTGAAAATGTATTTTGGTGAATTACCTTCTGCAATATTTGACTTATTTTGAGTTTTATTGTTACATTTTTACAAATTTTAATTTACCAAGTAAAATTCAGTTAGCCTCTTGTGGAAACAGGCGTGCAAGTGTTGTTCAGAGAGTAAACTGGCCAATAGTGAGTCACCATTCAGTCACTGCCAGATTGACTGGTGTGTCACTATGGTAACTTCAGACCTCCCAGTCCGCGCCGCCATCCGCTCGACGGTGAAGCTGGTGCAAACTGAATCATCTGTGACAAAGGAACTCCCATTTAAAGAGCACCGCGAAATACGCAGCGGATAAGTATGAGTCAGATCATCGGAACCGAAGAAAACAATTTATAATCGCGCTTGGTTTTAAGAGTTTCAGTTTGGGGAGAGTAGCTGCCGTGTTCTTGTGGATAGTTTCTATCCGAGGGCTGAAAAGACGCAAACACTGTGTTGATTTTTCTACAACGTTATTGAATTATCACCCTGTTTAAGGCTGTGGTGAATAAATCTGTTTGTAGAACGCCATGATTGAGCCAAACCAAAAACACTATGGATGCTACATATAGCATTTAACACGGTCTTTTAACCATCTGTGTAAGAGAAGCAGTAGCTGTTACTTTCAGTGGCCACAAGGTTACTGCTGTCAAACATTGAACTCTAAGACTGTGAGATGGATCTATTTAAAAAGCAGCGATTCCCCTGGGTTACAGTCACCAGACATCAGCATGATGTCACCGACTTGATTCTTTTTCTCTGATCAGTGCGCTGCGAATTATACTAAATCCTTTAAATAGATATTAAACCTCGGAGGCGTGTATTCTGGTCAGAGTTTGCACGCATCACAACGGTCACCTCTGGCTTCTTAGTGACACAATGTTGAACTTTAGCTTAGCTTCATGCTAAATGAAGCCTCACTATTCACAGAGCCACAGTCATGTCTCTGCATGTACAGTCTGAACGTGACCAGTTTGATTGACCCTTTATGGCCTAACATGATATACAATAAAAGGTATTTATACCTCCTGAACTTTTTGACATCAATAAACAAACTTTAATGTGTTTTACTGAGTTTTATGCTGCGGATCAGGGGCCTGCAAACTCTGTAAGAGCCATTTTGCCCTCAGCCCAGCAGAATAAAAGTTTAGGGCCACAAATGTTGGAAGATCTTTCAGAAATATCTACCAATCTATAAAAAAATGTGTCCTTACGTTTACAAAAAACATCATTGTATTTCTATTTTTAGATTTTAAAACAAAGAAAAATGTTTTTAAAAAAAACTGCAATGAAGTGGGTGGACACATTTTCTTTGGGATATTGATATTTTTGGAAAATACTACAAAAAAATTCCTTTATTCCTTCTAAAGTTGGTCTATTTATATTGGTCTTTTTATATTTGGTGTTTTTACAATGTGAAGCATTTTGAAGTGCCTTGTTGCGGAAATGTGCTATGCAAATAAACTTTATTGATTGATTGATTGATTGATTGGGCACATAATCTGAGCCTGTAAATCTGACTCAGATTCTGAAAAAAGTTTGTTGGCCCCTGTTTCAGAGCGACATGAAGCATAGCTATGGATATGAACTCCCCAAAATTAAAAACAAGTAGAGTCCACCTGCGTGTAAAATAACATCTACACAGACGAAGGCCAACACTGAAAGAAACCTGGTCAGGAAACGTTTCACTGTTGGTAAGAGGATGGATGGACAATCCTGGATGAAAACCTGATGAAAGTTATGAGAACATTGTGAGCAGAAAGGAGGATGAAAAGAGTCAGGAAGAGCACTTTAATGCTCTTTAATTTTTAATGATAATCAGACGTTTTCCTACTACAAAGCCACTAAAATAGAGGTGGGAAATATGGACTTCAAGTTTTATCACGATATTTTGCGGTGCTATGATGATAACAATAAAAGTAACAATAACTATTTATTGTTTATTACTCGGTTTTTAGGTAACTGTGTGGCACAGCAGTCATAGCCTCACAAACACAAATACTGCTCTTCAAACACAAACTAATTTGAATAACAAGCGTAATTTGAAATACGCTTCCATAGGACACCAGCCACATAAAGGGACACATAAATATATTGTATCCCTAACAGTGTAGCCGCGTTTATTCACATTTTTGAATTTATTGATACATGTTGATTGAACAAACGGTGAAGACAAATACTAAAAAAAAATAAAAATAAAGCAATCCTGAAAATACGGACAGTTTTAGGGGCTTCTAAACATCACTATTTGGAATTTGGATAAATTTATCACGATAAGTGATAAATGATACAATAAATTTCACAGCAGTACTCTGAAGCCATCTGATAAAACCAAAACGATGACCATACATGTTTACTCGTCCCTGACTGCATTCCTCTCAGCATCCATACTGAAAGTCACATTTTCTGGTTCAGTTGAATTGCAGGCCACATAAAACAGGCGGCGAAGCAAATCTCTGCCTCCAGTTATTTTGACATGTCTATCCTCTGGAATGCTTTCTATCCAAATCGGCAATATGAACGCTAGCAAAAGAAAAAAAAAATAAGGCCAAATAGCATCTTGTGTGTCTCTTAGGTCCTGTTAGCTGCTGAAACGTAGCTCAGATCTTGCATCTGAGCAGCTGTGCCCCTCTCCCCCCACTCCACCTCCACTTGTTGTATCCCACACTTGAGCTTCGACGATAGCCAGCACCGGCAGCCTTCATCTGCCATCAGCGGTGGAGATGATTTAGCTCAGGACGCACGTGAACCGTGCGGCCCCCTGGGGTCGGCCTGCATTATTTCACAGTGAGGACCTCTTCTCTAATGCGGCTCCTGGCAGCCTGACGACACTCGGAGCAGGCCTCCATCAGCCGCAACGCTAACAGGGACCGCCGCCAAACACTTTGGAGCTCCCAGTAAACCATGCAGTGACAGTGGAGATTGGATCCTCACCAGGGCCGTATACGCCTCATAAATGTTTAATTTCCCTCTCTGATTGTTATTGATACAGGCGGGGAGGGGCGCCGGGGCGATTGGTGGCAACGCGAGGCTGCTCATGCCTTTTGTCTTCATTTTTAATATTCATGTAATAAAATGCTGCTGCTGCTGTGGAGGAATTGAAAGCGCGAGGTTTCCCCTTCGCTAAAGCGGCTCACTTTGTTTTGCCAGAAATAGACGGAAGATGTGAGGAGAGTTATCAGCAGCTAAAATCGCAGGTGCCTCAACCTGGGTGAAAAGAGTTCGTCTCCCGGGGGCAGAAATAAACCCGGAGGTGGATGCGGCACACCAACACCAGTCGACTGGGGAGGGAGGGACGAAGGAGGGTGGGAGTTACAAAGAGGAAGAGAAAGTGACATAAGAAGGTATCCTCCTTTTCCTCGCTTTGTTTGGACTGGGACGGATAAATTTCCTCCCCGCCGCGAGAGTGTCTTTCCATGCTGACTGAAGCGCAGCGGGACTGAACCAGCAATTAGACAGTGAGGAGAGAGGAGGTCTGGATTGGAAGTGGGAGGTGGTGGATGGGGGAGAGGGGGGGGAGCGAGGCTTCGACAAAGATGTCTCTGGTGGAGAAGAGTGGGATCAAAGCTAGTTTTAAGGCAGAAAGGATGCAGAGGATGTGGGTGCAGGGATGGATAAAGAAAGCAGCACTTTATCTTGCCGTTTGTTGTGCGTATGTAGCGTTAGGAGTGTATATAATCCCTGCGCTCAGCCCCATCAAACCTACACACGCAGTTTGTTTGCCCTCTGAAGAATGCACGCTTCATGTTCAGTGAGCACAACCTGCCACGAAGAAGTCTTCAGACCGCTTGTTTCACTTTTTGTCCTAACCACAAACTTGATGTGTTTTATCAGGATGGTGTGCAGTAGGTTCTGACAAAGTAATTCATAATTATTAAGTGGAAGGCAGGATATAGGCAAACCTGTCACAATACGCAATTAATCGCGTAATAAACTGAAAATGAGCTCAATAATTTCCATTCTGACGATTAATATGTTTTATGACACGTCATAATCCATTTAATATACGGTTTTATTTTTGCTTTATTCTCTATTTTTGATTGTTTTATTTGGGATATTTAAAATATCCAGAAATGTTCCTTTATTAGTCTTTGAGAGGGGCAACTTGCATTGCTATCGATGTATCACTTGAAAATTATCTCAAAATGACAACATTATCGTTCACAGCAATAATTAATGGGGCAATTTGTCGCCCAGCAAAACTAGTTATTGTAACTAATAAGTATACAAGGTTTTCAAAAATATTTCATGAAAACAAATTTTTTAAAAATTGGGATTACCTTTGTGCACAACCCTTTTTAGCCTGATACCCCTAAAATAAAGTCCAGAACATTCTTAAACAAAATTGGTGTCAAATGTTTCTACTGCTTTGTGCACCAAAAACTTTTGTTTGTGCCGTTATCTTTATTAAGATTTTAATAAAAGGTTTTTAGAAGTCATCAGCGATCAACCTGCCCTCCACTACCCACATGAGCAAATCAATTAATTGTGTTACAAATGTGCTGGTTTGTGCATTTTGTCCTCTAATTTTTGTTTGATTTTGTAAATATGGAGGCTTTGGTTGACCTTTGACATCTGTGATCTCTGGAAACTATTTTTATTAACATCTTCGAAATGATCGAAGCACAAATGAAAATTTTAGTTGCGCAAACGTTTGACACCAAATTTGATTGATTTTGGGGAAGATAATTATGTCCCTAATTTTTTTATCAATTATATCACAGCAGGTTTTATTTGTATGCTGCCAAATTGCATCAATGTGAAAAGAGCTTCCACATTATTTAATTTTACCGACTCATCTACTGCAGAGGCAGCTATTTATTTAGAATCTAAGTTTAACAGGAAGTTTGATCGGCACATTCTGCCCCAACTGGACATTTGGAGACATTTGCGTTCTCTTTGTGGCCCAAAATGAAGATGAGTTTGACGCCCCCGCCCTAAGTGGTTCTACAAAGTATTGACTCGGATGAATAAACTAGGGGTGAACAGATTGCAGTTTTCTGGCCGATCCCCAATCCCTTTTTTTTGTTTGTTTTTTTCCTGAAATGTTGCAAAATATACAAATAAAGTTGCTGAGTTGGCAACAGTGGAGCGACTATTGCAGACATGATCTGGTGGCCCGTCAGCCGAACCGCTCTCACAGCGCAGCAGAAGAGAACAGCAGCTGATTTTTAGGCCTTTGCTGAGGTAGATAAGATCATCTTCACATGCAATTATCGGCCGATCGCAGATCTCCCAAAATTAAGGAAATCAATGCCGATTTATCCATGTATCCCAAGAATAAATGTGACATAAATGTAAAGACATTAGAAAATCCGTTTCCCTTCCTCAGGTCACAGTTTTGCCTCTACATTGTGTTTACATGAACTGTAAATGACACATAACATGACCGAATGAGGGAAACGGATGGGAATACTTTTGTCAGTCATTTTAGATATTACCAAACAGGTTGATCTATTAGTAGGTTTTCCGTAGGAGTAAGAGTTTGCCTGCGTGGTCGTTTTTGGTGATGATGCACCGATTGTGTTCTTTGAATCCACTAATTCTACCCTGGTAGATTTGTTTTTGTTCACCAGCACATCTTCTAGCTGAAAATATAATAATAATAAAAAAGAGAAGGCTTGAGTAAATATATGCAAAACTTGCCACTCACATTTCAAAACAGGCTGCGCTGCGGCTGCAACTTAAAGTCAAAGCTTTAGTCCTCTTGAGTATCTGGGGTCGGCAGCAGAGGTTGCGAGTGAGCTTTGTGGATTATCAGCATGTGCAGATATGCCTCGAGGACGGAGAGACGCAAGAGTCTGTGGTCAGAAGCCTGGATGTGATGAAGGCTGAGTAATCTCTTTCGCCTCCTATTGCTGTATGTTTGGCCTTTTACCTATCTATCTATCTCGCTAATATCCTCTCTCTGCCATTAAATGCTGAACCACAATTCTGCACCAGGGAGCAAAATAATAAAAAAAAAACAAACAGGGGACAAGAAAATAGAGTTGAGAGGAAGAGAGAGAGACAGAAGAGGGTGAGGGGGAGAGAATAAGAAATGCGAGCAGATGGGCAATCTGTGTAAGCGAGGTAACTTGATGAAAGGAGCAGAGAAACAAGAGAAAGAGGTGGTTTAAAGGGTGGAGGCAGATGGATGTAGAGGCAGGACAGGGAAGAGGCAGATGGGTGGAAAGGACTGAAAGATTATACAGACGGATAGTGGCTGCTTTTGCAGGATGACTGTGATTATACGTAATATGACATTTGCAGGGCCACTGTCCGCATCAACGTTAATTTTTTTATTTATTTATTTATTTATTTTTTCCCCTCTCAACGATTCCGCCAGTGGCGTGTTTGGTCCAGTGAGTTAATTAGCTGCATGCATCAGTACTCACCCCTGGTCCCATATGTATGTTCCACACCTGGTGCTATTTCCTCTCACATTCACAGATTCACATCCTCCCCACACCCCCACCCTCCATCTCAACACGACTCACCCATTTTGCAGCAGTCTGGCGTTTCGCGTACCAGACCGCCAAGGAGCGTTGATGAGTGATACCTGCGTCGAGCGGCCCATGCTCGGTGTCGCCCCCCAAGGTGCTGCTGGGGATTGTCGTCTGTCTGTGTTTCGTTCTCCAGCTGCACACCGACATGGACAGAGGGGACGGGCGCACCAAGTACATGCTGGAGGGGGAGGGAGTCGGCTCTGTGTTTGTCATCGACGGCAACACGGGCAACATCCACGTCACCAAGGCCCTGGACCGCGAGGAGAAGGATGAGTACCGGCTCACGGCGACAGCCACTGACAGGGAGACGGGCCGGGCCCTGGAGCCCTCCTCCGAGTTCATCATCCGGGTGCAGGACATCAACGACAACCCGCCCATCTTCCCCGACGAGCCCTACGTCGCCGTGGTGCCGGAGATGGCCAACATAGGTACGGCGCCGGAGGGGAAGAAACGTGATTCTGGTAGTGGCGGAAGATTGAGACCGTCTGAAGTACGTCATCATTTTTAGTCACTTCTGCCCAAATCAGTAGAGCTAGAGATCTGTGGTGAACGGTAAACAAAGAAGTGATCAGTTACTCAAAATAAACTTTAAAGCTACAATATGTCTGATGTTTACATATTTGTTAAAACTGTCACCCTGTTGTGACAGTATGAGACAGTTAATCTATAAAATCGATCTTCTCCACCTCCTCCATGAGCTGCTTTAGCAATCAGCAAAAATGCGCCAGTCAAAAACAACCAGAGACAGGAGGAGAGTCTTATCGCTGTCAATCACCCTCATATAAACGCTGTTAAATGTGCTAATGGGGAGAAACCACTCGCCGTTACAGAAAAACTGCTTATCCGCTGTCATTGACGGCTATGCTAACTAGCATTAGCATTCATAGCAGCTCCTCAACTGATGGGGAGAAGCTGTAGAGTAGCAGAGCGCAAAGGGAAGTGTGTGAGCCGCACTACACAAGCATGATTGACAGCGCTAAAACCCTCCATCTGTCTCTGATTGGTTGATTCTGCCCAAGTTGTGTATTTCTGCAGTTGGCACAGGTGAGAGTTTTAACAAATATGTAAACACACACACACACACACACACACACACACACACACATATATATAAAAGTTTCATTCTGTAGCGTTAGGTGGTTTAAGTGATTATCTGTTCTGACCTAATTGCTTTTCTTTAAAACACAAAAGCTTGTAAACAACAAATAAGTGTAGGTGCTTTGTTTTAGCCAGTCTTCTGCAACAAGTGGGGGAGGGGGCTCGCTGCACTACTCACTGACCCTTACAGACATTGTAAAGGTCATTGTCTTATTATTAAAATGGCTTTGATGATATGACATAAAATGTGATCTGTTTTGAAACTGGAACTAAAGCCTCAGAATGCCTTGGTGCCGGTACCGATACCAGTATCAGTACTCGGTCAATACCTAGTAGAGACTACATGTGCTCCTGCTGCAGGTCAGATGCTAACATTCACCCTAAACCTTGTGATGATATAATGATCTTCTTTTCCTCCACATTCGCTCATGCTTGTCGACGTTTCAGTTGTGGTAAACATTTAGATTTAGACTCCAGCCGCTTTCTTGTAGATATTCTGGCTAATTAAAATCTCCACACATCTGCCTTACTTAAATGACATGTTCTCTTGTCTATCCCTTCTTGATCAGGAGCTTCGACAAGAGGAGAACATCATGTCATGTTTTCACACCAAGGAAACAGAAAGTCTTGAATTAGTAACTAGACATTCCTGAATTTTAAGCTCCAATTACATGTATTTCATTGGAATATTTATGCCTACCGGCAATTGTGACACTTTTGCCGGTAGGCAAACTCCATTATGAGGGTTTTCACCCTGATGATTTTTCTTATTTTCCTCAGTGCTGCAATAAAAGGTGAATTCCTTTTAAGACGGCCAACAGATTATTATTATTTTTTTTTTTTATCAGAGGTGCCAATTAGTCTGCAGGGTGCTGCATCTGATCACGGACTCTGCATTAGCATTCATCACACATTTCATCTGAGGAGCCTAAGATTATCTCACAGCCTGTCCAACAGCGGCTCGCGCATTTCAGCCAGGATTAAGCTGTGGACTCAAAATCAAACCAGTTGTCGATTTTCAGATAGCCTGGAGAAGAAGTCATGCGTTTAAACTTTTCTGTGCAAAACTTGAATATCAACTTTTACTTCAAAGAAATTTTATTCTGGTCTCTTAAGCCAATATTAATTACAGGTCTGCTGTTACTAGTTGGGTTTTCTCAAAGCCTTTTCATTTGATGAACTCGTTCTTTGTCCTTGTCCCTGACTTCGGCAGCATGTCATCGCAGTCTTCAAGCCTGAACAAGCTTCCTCGGCAGAAAGATGCAAGTTTTAGGGTAACATTTTCTACAAAGTCGGTGAATGTGTGAACCTGCACGTCCTGGTTAATCGTTCTACTCGTTTTGTTGTAAGTCGTTATTTAATCAGCTCCCGTCCCAAATTTGAGCTCTCTACAGAACTTTCATCTGCGTTTTTCTCCTTTTTAATCAAATTTTTCTGTTTCAGTTTGACTGCAGCAAAAAAAAAAAAAAAAAAAAAGAAAAACGTTTGAGCCAGATGAAAGAGCACCACATGAACTCCATAAAATTTCCGTCACTCTAAAACTCACAGAAGAGGTTTTTGTAAGGGAAAGTGACGCAGAGTGGAATCGCTCGGTTTGATATGGGAGATCTTGACTGATCGTTTCATGCGAAGTTGTTCTGAAAACCATTTGCTCTGGCTGATGAGCTCCATCACGGTGATTTTCAAGCCCCAACAATGTTCCCTGCAGAATTGCTGCATCCTGCTACCTCTGCTAAAAAAATTAAAAAAAACGATTCCCAGGCAGACTTACTTATAATACCACCAAGGGGGAAGCTTTGAAATCAAACTCTGTCTCAAATATGGAAAGCCGAACCCCTGGCGACCTAAATACAACTTATGTAATTTTGAATCTGATCAGGGAGGTTTTTTGGGAAAAGCGAGGCTCAAACAAACTCATGAGTCTTTCGCGGCAGATCGGGTTAACATCTCCGGTCCAGAACGGCTGGTAGTTGAGTTAACTCTGAGGAAAACTCAAGTGAAGTTTGTAAAAAGTGTCAGACATATCAATTCAGCATGGCAACTGCTGGAAGGACAAAAAGAAGATGCCGGTGCGGCTTGACGTCATCCAGCTAGCAGGTTATCTTCACAGTTTGTTACCACGGTGATAAGTTCAGAGTTATATTTAGTTTTCTGCATGGAACTAAAACTAACACAACTAACCAACTAAAAGTTCCACCAGCAGATTATTTCACTTATAAGACGGGAAAATG
Organism: Poecilia formosa; assembly: GCF_000485575.1. Lineage (NCBI taxonomy): Eukaryota > Metazoa > Chordata > Actinopteri > Cyprinodontiformes > Poeciliidae > Poecilia > Poecilia formosa. The sequence continues at coordinate 3,143,894 of NW_006799976.1, forward strand.
TCTTGTTATAAATTTAAAAAAAAAATCTACCTGTGCAACTAGACATTAAGGAATTATGTGCATAAAACAAACTAATATTTGCTGAAATATTTGTATGTTGGTTTTGTCTCATTTTAAGAGCGAAACCAGACCAAAATTACATTGTAAGATTCTATGTTTTTCTTTTGCAGTGAAATAGTTTCTATGCAACAGACTGTTAATAACAAAGATCTAATTTAAAATAACACTGGTTAATCCCCTGAGGCTTTTTTTTTTTTGCCTTTTTATGCCGGATTGACTCTTCAGTGCTAAGTGGCCTTTAAAGCAACAAGCGGGGCTCAAAGAGAGTGAAAGAAAGCTGTCAAAGTTCGAAGACAAGCTTTAGAAAACTTTCAGAAAGCCCAGAGGGAACCGCTGATCATCACCCCGCTGCCAGTAAATACAAGGAAATCTGGTTCTGCTGAGGCTAAATATAAAGAAATTGGCTTCAGATTGCTGTAAAATATGTAGAATCAAATTTTCACTTGACACATTTTCTTTCCACACTTGGGCTAAACACACCGCTCCAAGCATGAGATCAAGGACGACATTTGGAACATTTTGTGAGCAACAGGGAGGCAGGAGGAATTGCATTATCCCATTTGGCCTAACAGATTTAACCACTGAATAGGCAAAAGGAAAGAGTTTGGACCTAATAATAATAATAATCTGATTTTAATTTGGAGCCTTGCCTTTTGCGTTTCGCAGGCACTTCCATAACCCGGGTCACGGCCACAGACGCCGACGACCCGACGTACGGAAACAGCGCCCGGCTGGTCTACGGGATTTTACAGGGCCAGGACTTGTTCTCTGTGGATCCTCAGACAGGTTTGTTCACTGTCGGCAGCAATTAGCGCCGTTTCATAAACGGTTTCTCCAGCTGATGGGAACACTTAACAAAGTTAATCCTCATCATATGGTTACGTTTTATCCGTTCCCACCATATGTTCGGCAGAAAACTAGATTTTTTTCTCTCTCTCTCTTTCTCTCTCTCTCTCTTTCTCTCTCTGAGTCAGTTTAGGGAAAGAGAGGTGGCCTGGAGTCGCATGTTCGGAAATCTCCTCGTTTTAAAATGTATGACTCGCTTTGATGCTAACGCGAGGAGACGGCGTGTCACTGTGAAATCTGGAGCTGTTGTGATTCTTCTTTTTCTTTTTTTTTCTTTTTTTTTTTGTTGTGCTCCCCGCTTCCCTCTCCACCAGGGATCCTACGGACCGCCGTACCTGATATGGACAGGGAGACGCAGGACGAATATCTGGTGGTCCTCCAGGCCAAAGACATGGGCGGACATCTGGGTGGGCTGACGGGGACCACGACCGTCACTGTGAAGCTGAGCGACGTCAACGACAACCCGCCCCACTTCAGACGCAGTGAGCGCACCGACCGCCTTACCGGATTGCCACGTCAGCCGCAGTGGCTTCTGATCGTAGCCATAGCGACGAGCGCATGAGGATCACTGGACGATAAAGCGTCCTGCGATGACAGAGAGTTCGGATAATTTCCACCTCATTTGGGTTCAGGATGAGAGCTGAGTGTTTCTTACCGAGTCGCTGTTATGGAAACTCGCTCTCGCATAGCGTGAGCTGCAGAGGAAGTGAAGTCGCAAAAGTATCGATAACCCTTTGTCAGATTATAACCATAAATATGAATGTACTTTAATGGGGTTTTATGTGATCGGGCAGCAAAAAAATAAAAATAAAAATATATATATTTTCAGCATTTTGAATATGAACTGAAAAGTGTGGCATTCACTTGTTTCCAGGCCTGCTGAGAAGTGCAGTTAAAGAGGATGGTAGAGCCTCTGTGGACAGCAGCTTTTAAGTCTTGCTGCAAATTCTCTGTCAGATTTAGATCTGGACTTTAACTAGGCCATTCCAGCACATGATTGTGCTTTAATCTGAACCATTCCACTGTGGCTTTGGCTGTATGTTTTAGAGTCGTACATCTGGAAGATGAAACTCGCCCACAGCTTCATGGGTTTTGCTGCTCCTCGCAGGTTTTCTTCCATGACTTCCTCCAAATAAATGGGCTAACGGGATCCTTCACTGCGATCTCTTACAATCTGAAGCTTCACTTGTTGGTTTGGAAGCACAGCTTCTACACTATTTCTTCTGTTAACTCTTTGAGGTCCCTTAAAGGGACAGTATTATGTAAAATCAACTTTTTTTGAGACAGAGGCCCAATTTTAACCCGCTAAATTACAAAGTCAAATTTCTTCTAAGTCAAATTTGACATATACAATATTTTCATAACTGAAGGTAATTTTACTTGATTGTGCTATAAAACAGTTCTATATGGCTGGAAAACACACACCACTGCCCCTTTAATTTTGTGCTTCATCTGTTTCCTTTGACTATAAAAATTGCCTTTAATAATATCCATAAAATAATATTTATTGACATCGTTTTTTTCTCTCTCATCTGACCAGAGCGTCGTGTTCGACTTGTTTGCTGTGTCTCCTATTTATCTTAAGGCTAACTGTTATCCGACTGGTTTTGATCAAAACGTTGGTTGCGGTTGGTTCTTTTCTGCTCTTCCCTCGTTCTGATGAAGAATTGAACTCTGATCTTTAAATCTCAGAACGTTCGCTGCTTTAATCTGCTCCACGAGTTTCTCTTCGACATTCCCACCTTACTTTTTGGTTTTCCTGATGCCTTGTTTTTTATTTTGTTTTGTTTTTTTGTGTGTGTGTCAACACAAATGTTTGCTCCTTGTCTCTGTTCATCACATAAAATCCCAATAACACACGGGGAAGTTTGTGGTTATAACGTGACAAAATGTGGGGAAAGGTTGTGTGTGGTCGGGTGTGAGTAATGTTTCATTTTATTTTATATTTTATTTTATTTTATTTTACTTTACTTTGCGAGGCACTCTATGTAAGCATCCCATAGTGGTCCCTAAAGTTTACACGGACTGCGTCTTGATGCAGAAGAGTGAAAGATCATGTCCCTTTTTTTCCCATCAAAGCTTTTTCCCGGTTCCCCGCTATTAATATTTCATCTTATAGTTCAGTGCTTTCTGCTTCAATAGACAGCAAAATCACTGCAGAATGTGTCCAACACTTTCAGCAAAACCCTGCATTTCTTTATATACTACCTCTTCCCTGTATGCTTTTCCCCGCCGTCTCCACTCACTGCCATTCATCTTAATGTTTAAAGCCCCCCACACCCCTCTCTCTTTCTTCCTTATGTTGATATATTGTGCTGCAATACAGGCGTTTTATGGAAGCAATATTATAATTCCAGACAGCACCAGCATGTTATTTATTTACTGATATCTGATGATATATCCCCACTTCACTGCAGGGCGTTATTTTCACTTTGACAATAATGCCACAGTTTTAGCGAATGGCTCATTTGGCATGCTCTTTGAAAGCGAAGGGTGTGTTTTTATTTATTTATTTATTTTTCGGTTTAATGTGCCTGTTTATGAGGAGGAAGCACCGATTTGATTAAGGTGAAGTCTTTCCTCGGGATTTTTTGCTACCGTGCCGCATCAAAACGAGCGGCACTCATTACGGGATGCCAGGTAGACGACACGATCCTCCGCCGGTCGCTGGCTGGCCTCTCGGCGCCTGCAGAGCGGACGCTGCTGCCTCAGTTAAAACAGCAACAGCAGAACAGATGAACTCTGTCAGGCTGCGGGTCTCCGTTTGAAAAGCTTCAGTGTTTGTGCCAAATACTGTAAAAGCTACATTTAGGTTGGCATGCAGGGGGAAAAAAATTAAAAGGTTTCCCCATTAAAAATGTCAGATTTGACTCTCAATTTTGATTGTCAGTCTGAATTTAAATTTCAGTCTGGTCAAGGTACGGCGGTGGTAGCGTGATGGTGCGGGCATTGCTGTAATTGAAGAAATTCCCAAAGGAGAAAAGAAAACCTGCTTCCTTTGGGTTTCAGTGCAGTTCACTGATCTGAAGCAGAGGTGGGCGGATCGATCCAACAATATCGATTATATCGATACCAAGTCAATATCGGTATCGGATCAATTCCAGCGTGATAACATTCATGGTTTAGTTTGTGTTTGTTCATTTATTTCAAATTGACTATGCATGACATATAATAGTTAGCCAGTATATAATTCATATAAATATAATACATTGCAATGCAATAAAGACAAATTAACAAAACTCTTCTATAAAAAGGAGATTTATAATAATAGGATAGAATAGAATTTATTGATCCCCAAAGGGAAATTGCTTATTCGTTGACAAGCTACTCCATGTGACTTAATAAATATCAATAAAACGAATATAACCATATGAGACGAAGTTGATAACAAATGAAAACCATTTTTATAAAAAAAATTTGTTTTTTTTAAATTTCCTTTTGCAGTTTTGTTTTTATCTTTGTAATGTAATCTCTCAACTCTACTGCAAAGAATATTTTGCTTTCAAATGATATATTATTTTGTATTTTAGCAAAAAAATCCACAGAAAGTCATTTTGTTTCTTTTTATCATAGAGGTTGGTCATTAAAGTATTTTGTAGCCACCTATAAAATTAGTCCAAATTCTGCCTTAGGTTTCAACAAAATTCTTCAAAGGAAAAACCATGAACATACATGATGAAGTTTGATGTATCAAACTTGGATAGTAAAAAGTATCGGTATCGGTATTGGCGATACGGAGCTTGTATTTACCTGGAATCAGATCGATACAGAATCACACCTCTAAATCGAAGAACACCAGCAAATGCCTCTCTGATTGGCTTAAAAGAAGCAAAATTAAGGTTTTGGAGAGGCCTAGTCAAAGTCTAGACCTAAATTCAATTGGCATGCATGAACACATGCTTTTCATACTTCAAAGAGTGTAGCTAAATTGAAACATTGTTGCAATGAAAAGTAGGTTGAAAGTCATCTGCAGTGATGCAAAAGACTCACTGCAGTATCTTTGCAGTGATACAACCAGTTATTAACTTTAGAGTCCAATAACTTTATATATTTATATATATATTTTTTTACATAGAACAAAGTTAGTTTGCATACTTTTTTCCTTTGGTAAATGTTAATCTTTATTTGAAAACGTAACATTTTGACATTCAGTGGTTTTAACTCTCATTGTTTGATGTTCTTCCCTTATGAAGTTAATTTAATGTCGGTATCCATTAATAATTAAAGAATTTAGCTTTTTTTATACATACTGTCAGTCGCAGAAATGTAAACTAAGCATTGCATCTGTTTGACATTTACGACTTCAAGCTTCAGTTTAAATTCATCTCCATGTTAACACAGAGTGATCATCATCCTCATGTCTGTTATTCTTAGCCTGTTCAGTTTCCATTTCCTGACCAGAACCACAGAAACGATGCTGAAGGTTTGAAGATAATTGGTCTGAAACCAGAAGTTTTTCAGAGTTTGAGGACGAACATCCCAGAGGAGCTCCGGGCTTTTTAAGAGACGGCGCGCCGAACGGAGATCAGAAATCATTACAATAATAGTCAAACGGAATGGCTCAAATGTTTAAAGTGATTTAAGAGTTCAGATAGAGTATTACTGTGGAGAAACCAGAAACTGGCATAAATTATAGAACACATCTTTTAAAGAGCCCTGCAAAGTATTTAAATCCCTTGAAATCCGTCACATTTTGTCACATTACAGCTTCAGTGAGTTTTACTAGGAGTTTAAGTGATGGCCTGACACAAAGTAGAGTGTAATTATGAAGAGAATTTGTTTATTGTTATACAAATGGAAATTCTGGCAAGCATTTGTACTCGGCCTCCATGTGTCAATAATCTCTGCAGCCGCTTTGTGCTGGAAGACGTTTTTGGTGAATTTTGGTGATTTTTGCTCTGCACAGCAAAAGAGCAAACAAGCTCAAGTGAGGTTAGATTGGATGGACATTATCTGAGAACGTCCGTTTAAGACTCCAGGTTAGATATGTCTGGACTTTGACTTGGCTGTTTCCAGCGCTGGATGTACTTTGAGTTAACTCGCTCCATTGCTGCTCTGAATGTTTAGGGTCGTTGTTTCCCAAAGCAAAAACGCTTTAAAAAAACAAAAAACAAAACAAAAAATAAAAGTTTTCTTTTGTTTGTTTTTTTTAAAGATCTGCTTTTTAACGTTTTTGCTACTTCCCTCCATCATGGCTTGTGGTAAATTGCAAATGAGTTTCCTATTACTTTCCTTCTACAATGGCTCTCCTCTTCTCTCTCCTTCATGAAGTCCAGATTTGTGAAACGTATCAACAGACACGTCGCACATCTGTAGTCTCACCTGAGCCGGAGACCCCTGCACCTCCTCCAGAGTCACCATGGGCCTCTTGGCTGCTTTTATACTTAACGCTCCTCCTACTCCTGGTTTAAACCTCCACCCACCTTTGGCCGTCACAGGGCTACAAAAGAGGATTAAAAACATAAAAATGTAATTAAATTCAGGCGGGGTTTTTTTCTTCTCAGAATTCTGACTTTTAACTAAAGAGTTCTGATACTATTTATGTCCAAATCCAAATAAATACCCAAACATGCATAGCATGTTAATTATGTTTTTGGGAAATAATCACATAACTGTTTCTTCCTTGTTAAAGGATTTGTAAACCTGCACTTCATCCGCACTGAAAGCTCATCCAGAATGTATGTGGCAAATTTGAGTTCCAAGTTGCATAAACAATTTAAACAATTCTGACTTTGAGGAAAAAAGTCAGAATTTTTTTTTTCTTTCCTCAGTGGCACTAATCTTCTTCCGTACAGAGCAGCTGGATGATGGTGCTGAACTGGATGTGGTTCAGAGGTGTCAAACTCAAACACATGCCACACCTTTTAGTTTCTTCATTTGTTATAAATGTTGAAAACCATCTTTTCATTTTTCAATCTGTCGCATAAAATCCCAGTAAAATTTACCAGTCAGTTTGTGGTCAGAGTGTTAAAAACTTACAGGCGTCTGAATGTAAACAATCCAATTAGGAAAACAAAATAAAACAATCTTGGAAGTTTTTTTGTTTTTTTTACTGAAATATAGATTATTGTTTTAACAAATGAAAAACTCCTGTTTTCAGGAACTGTTTGTTCAGGTCAAATGAAATTTACTACACGTTTCAGCAACAGATACCAATTATGAAACAAGTAGCAAACAATACAATTTGAAAAATGACATCAGAATTATGAAGCAAATATTCATCAGATACATTTATCATTGATCCAGTTATTGTGAATCAAACGCTGACCAGCCGGGTTTTTAGCTTCTAGTTTAAAGAAACTTAAAAGTTTTGCAGTTTTCTGGAAGTTTGTTCCAGATTTGTGATGCGTAGAAGCTGAATGCTGCTTCTCCGTGTTTCGTTCTGGTTCTCTGTGTTATGTGTGAACATTACGCTCAAAGGAAAACTCCCATGATGCTTGGAGTCTGCAGCGTTAGCTCCATGCATCTCTGTGCACCATGATGTATCTAGGATGCCAGCTTTCTCGCTTTAAGACACAATTAACACGTTTTTTATGCATCCATGCCACACACCGGCCCTGTGAAGCTGTGAAAAACCAACATCTGATGATCTCGCAGCGAAAAGACGAAGAGGGTCAGAACCTGCGCCGACTGGAGCGTTTTTCTTTTTATTATCAATAAATTACACTAATAGCTCCACATCTCACTCCATTTATCACAAAGCTGTTATTGTCTTAAACTTTAATTCTGTTTTTTTTTTTTTTATTGAATATCTCTTTGCAGTTGTTACAAATTAAAGAAATATATTAGGTCTTGTATACCATAAAACGCTTAGAACAGCAATCAACAGGGTAGAGGCAGCTTAGCCGGGTTTTATTGTCTAGACTCTTGGTGATCAAACTCAAGGTCATTCTGGTGGACGTCAGCACAAACCTGCAGGGCTGCAGCTAACGATTAAACTAAACTAATGACAAACATCAGCACATTATGCAGAGTTTTCATTTAACCACTGGAGCTTCTTTTGTGCAATATAAGAAATACATTTAAAAATATTTTTAGATAATAATTCCTTTTTTAAATAAGAAAATGAAAAACTTTTAGCCTAAAATGCAGCAACTTAGCATTTATTTAGTAAACACCTTATTATTTGTAGCTAAAATATTCTTCAAGTATCTGAAAAGCTCGTTGACTTTACGTCAATACAATAAGTATAATCTGCAGATTTATTTATTTATTTATTTTTTTGATTAACTAATTAATAATTGGACGGCAAACAGTGACTAATTAATTTGTTTGTCCAGATTTTTGAACCAGCTGAAGCTAAAACTGCCAATTTGTGCCTGGGTAGATCACAGAAGTTTTCTTTTAATCTTAAATGCAAAATTCATGTATTTCTTTGTACAAGTTTGGCTTAATTAATGCTCCAAATATGTTATTTTACTGACCACTGACCTTTTTCTGAGTCTGCATACTTCAATTAATCATTGACTAAATTAGTTGACGATTATTCCATTAGTCGATTCGTCACAATTAAGCTGATTAATTTGTTTCATTTTGTAACTATGTCATGTCCAGAAATCCTGTTTTCTGCAGGAACAGCGTTTACAGTCCACCAACAGCACCTATCAGAAATGAAAAACATTTATTTGGAGACTTCAAGCTTCATGTTTGTTGAAAAATCTACTGCAAGAACAAAAAACGCTTTATTAATATACACACTCTAATATATGTACCTACATTAAAAATCACAAATAGCAGCCTATTTTTTCCATTTGGTTCATTATTTTGGTTAAAGTAAATACTTTCTAAATTTTTATTACTGCCTCATAAACATGTTTACTCCCCTCCTCTGCAGCCACAGCAGCTCTGTATAATTCATTTTTCCCCCGCAGAAACAAGGTGCTGTTTACCTATATTAGCATCGCCTCGAGACGAAATGTTATTCCTCGAATGATTTACTGCGATTGTCGCACCGACCAATCGCTCCTGCAACACAAGCAGACCTGTGATATACTGCGAGAGCCGTGATGGAGAGCGAACAATGCTCCAAACTTCATCATGAAATCTGCGCAGGGGCAGCAGCTGCATGCATTAGCGTAATGCCAGCTTTGTTCTGAGCCCCAAACGGAGCCAGACAGCGTCCTCATGAACATTCAGTGCCAGCTCTCAAACCCCTCCATTCATTGTAACCTCCTCCTCCTCCCTGCCACCCCGCACCCCCCCTCCCCCTCTCCTCCTCCGCTGCAGGTGCGTGGTCGTTCTCTGTGTCGGAGCTGGCTGCACCTGGTGTGGAGGTGGGCCGTCTCACTGCCACCGACCCTGACCTGGGAGAAAATGCACAGCTGGAGTTTACCATCCTGGACGCGGAGGAGGCGGACATTTTCAACGTCACCGGCAGAGCCAGGGAGGCCGTCATCGTGCTGAACAAGGTGAGCGGCGATGCGGACGCATGCACGCTGAATGTGCGAGAAGCAGCTGAGGTTTATCACGGGAAAACGGGCACCAAGAGCTTTTATGGTGCCCTGGAAGGGTCATTCATACCCCACTGACCTCTCCACAGTTTGTGAAGCTGTAACCACAGAGCTTTGGGTGTTTTATTGTGGTATTTTGTTGTAGACCAACACAAACTAGAGCAAAAATATGGAGAAAATTATGCATGCAAAGCAGAAATGTGTGGCACACATTTTATTAAGTCCCCAAAACTTAGTAGCTTTTCAGCAAGATAAGCTAAAACGTTAGAAAATAAAACCAAGTAAATGATTCCTTATTATAGATTGTTTAAAAGTACTAGTTCAACTGGAAAATTGTTTGACTTATAAACCTTTTTCCATGTCTTAAGTCAAATAATTTACCAATATTAAGACATTATTAGCTTAAAACAAGTCTTTGCATCTTGCTGAAAAGCGCTGAGAATATCTGCAACAGAAACTAGAGCAAAAATTCTTAGTAAAGTTTTGTGTTTCTGCGGTGAGCAAATGAAAATAGTATAGCAGACATGGCAGTCCACCTAAATTGTCAAACAGGCAAGAGGCCCCATGGTGACTCTGGAGGAGCTGCAGAGATGCACAGCTCAGAAGGGAATCTGTCAACAGGACAACTGTTAGTCATCCGCTCTGCAAATCTGGTCTTTATCAAACAATGGACGCAAAAGACAAATTTCTTTTACAGACACCTGAAGATGATGAGTCCAATTATGAGCCTCCAAGCAAAATGTCGTGTTCAATAGAAAAGACTCCAACCAGACTGTAAAAATGACAGAGGCTCTTGCTTTACAGTGCTATCTAAGTAGCCAGCTAGTTTTCACTTGTAACATGGGAAAAATGTCTTGTTATAAGTGAAATAATCTGACAATGGAGTTAGTACTTTTTAATCAACATCAGGGAATTATTTAGTTGAAACAAGCTTCTACATATTGCTGAAAAGTCACATGTTGGTTAGTTTCGCTTTATTTCAAGTGTACGAAGATATTTGCACTGAAGACAAGGCCAAAATTACTTAACAAGGTTTTGTGTTTTTGCAGTGTAGCTAGCTGTTGCGTACATCATGGCTAAGTGTAACTTTATCACCAGTTAGCTGGGTGATGTTCGTCTTAACCATTTTCTCCTTTCTGTTGCCAGCCCATACAATTCATTTATTTGCTTTTTTTGTGTGTGTATTTCTGTTGTTTTACAGGTCTTAAACTCTGTAATGATCTTTAAAATGTCTTAAAATTCTTATATTTTTTGTGGCAAGACTTTAAAATCGAGGTTGAAGCGTGAGCTCATTCACAAAGAAGAAATGTCCTGAATTTCTCTCTGTAGATGTGTGAGGCTGATGGAGACATACACCAAAAAGCTCGCAAACGTAGCGGTAGTGAAAGATGGTTCAATAAAGCGTTGACCCAGAGGAGTTTTGTACATATTTCTAAAGCATGTAATATTTTCTTTACCCACCACTTTGTGTTGGTTTACACACAAAATCCCAATAAGATACACAAATGTTTGTAGCTGTAAAGGATGAAGCTGGAAAAAGCTGAAGGGGTTTGAATAGTTTTTTAAACCATTGCATCAGCAACACTTTAAACATCTTCTGCTGATAGTGTCAACCCACCGGTGTCCTGAAGGAAGTGATGATGATGAACTGGACATCAGCTGGTCAGAGTCTCACTCATTGAAAGTGAGGCCTTGTTAAAAGAACAGGATTTCGACTTTTAGGGCTTTTGACAACATTCTGTGAGATTATCGAAGAAAGATTGAAGGACAAGATGAGGCTCGTCATTAATTAGACAGGGAAAAAAAAAATCACCCGAGCCGCATAAGAAAAGAATGAATGGAGGAAAATACCGTAAGTGAATGATGAAGTCTGCGGCTGGATCAGAACCAAAGCAAAAAATAACTCGCCGTCTCATTTTTTCTTCTTTTTTTTTTTCTTTTTTTTTACAGCTTCTGGATTACGAAATGTGCAATTCGTATACGTTTTCCGTGGAAGTGGCGAACCCGGTCGTTGACCCCCGGTTCATACGGAAAGGGCCCTTCAAGGACCAGGCGACGGTCCGGGTGATGATCCTCAACGCCGACGAGCCGCCGCGGTTCTCCCAGGCCGTCTACCACCTGGACGTGTCCGAGAACTGCCCCCCCATCTGCGCCGTCGGCCGCGTCCACGCCGTAGACCCGGACACGGGACAGAGCAGCAACATCAGGTGACCGACTCACCGTCGCTCACACACACACACACACGCACACACGCACACACCACTCACACACTCATTAGCCTGCGATTCCTGACTGTTCCTCGTCCCGTATCCTAGGTACTCCATCGATCCGCAGTCGGACCCCGAGGCTTTGTTCCGCATCGCCTCCGACAAAGGCTTCATCAGCGCCGTGGTAGAGTTGGACCGTGAGCAGGAGCAGTGGCATAACATCTCAGTCATCGCCACACAGAGGGGTATGACAGACCGTACCGCCGCGGGGCACCTGGAGCGCCGCGGCGACACCGACTCGTATTTCACCCAGTGGAGAGCAAACGGTGGATTTTTCTGTAAAAACTTGAACATTAGCGTTCATTTCCCCCCCTTCTCTTGTCTCCCTTCCAGACAACCCAAATCTTGTGTCAAGGGCTGTGGTTGCCATAGAGACACTGGACCAGAATGACAATGCGCCAGAGTTGGACAGGCAGTACGCAACATCAGTATGTGACTCCAGTGCCCCGGGTCAGGTCTGTTCCTGTTCAGCCCTAGCCTGATAATACACTGCTCTTCATTTTACCCACTCAGTCTCTACAGCCACTGTACTTCCTAACATTTTGGGGGGTTTTAACTACACAATTAAAGCCTCCGCAACGTTGACTCCCTGCTTGGCTTTATAAATGATATTAATGACAAGAGCTAAACATTTATCTAGCGCTGCAGTTTCCGAAACTGAACTAACTCGAGTGCAACATGCAGCCACTGCTGGACTCTGCTGATGCAATTAGGTACTTTAAAGCAGAGGCAGAAATGTTGGGTTTGCATCAGCAGTGCTGAAGAAAAAACTGTCTGTGGGGATGAGAAAGGGGGATTGTCAGCTCCTGGAACGGCTTTTTCTGCGAAGAAGTCAATGCGTGAGCAATCAAACAACGATTATGGGATTGTTTCACAGTTTGTCCACATTGCTTTGTTTTTTTGGTTTTCATTTTCTCACTTTGATGGATTTTTATTGTTATTTAGTGTGACAGACTAACACCAAGAGCTGCATATTTGTGGAGTGAAACAGAAACGAAGCAGAAATGGGTCCAAACATTGACTAAGAGTAGCTTTACTTCAATAGTTTTACTGATTCGTTATCCGTTCCGTTTGTAGTCGAAGCTCAAACATTTTGACTTTCCAGTCAGAAAAGTCAGCTGGAGCGCTCAAGGAAGTCAGACTTCCCACTCAGAACAGTGGGAGGAACTCCGGCTAGTCCCAGTTATAATGTGCAAGACTTGTCGTTTCAATTTGGCAGCTCCCCAAATCAACAGCAGTAAGGTGTGTTGGAAACATCCTCCAGTCTGACTGAGCTACTTGGAGAAGAAGAACGTCTGTGTGAAGTTGGATGAGACAAACTCTTCTCCTGTAACTGCAGCAGAATTTGGTGCTGCAAAGTGTTGAGCTGGAGATGAATAAAAGCACATTAAAGGAAGCACACCTTTAACAGATTATGAGTTTGTCTGGGCTA
>NW_006799976.1:3156958-3201838 GCF_000485575.1 Poecilia formosa
GAGGAGGTGAACAGGTTATTTTAAAGGTTTGAATTGTTTGCAGTGTGAATGAGAACCACACCAGCTGAAAATGTAGCAAATGTTACAATTTTGGTCCCCAGTCGAACCGAGTCTGCCGTACTAGTATGTGTTAAAACACCCTTAAAGAGTTCAGCTTCACTAGCCACAACCAGACTCAGAAATCAGAATAAACCTGTAGAATCAGGAAAACACCTAAATAAAACTTGTCTCACAGCATAAAGGATGCGAAAATATCACAAAAAGCAACACATAATTCCCAATTCTAAATAAATTCAAGATTAGATGAAGACAAACTTATTGGCATCTTTGAGATTCAAAAATGGAGAAAACATGGAATAAACATAAATCTTCCCACGAGTGAGCGGCCAACCAAAATTACTCCAAGAACTCAATAGAGATTAATGTTGGAAGTCACAAAAGAACTGTGAGGGATTTACCCCCTCCCTAACAGGTGCTGTTTTTTGTGTGCCTTGTATATTCTGGTTTATTTGGGTGGATGTATTGTTTTGGCAGGTGGTTTGATTTATTCACTTGTTTTAATCATCTTCTCATCTCTTTGAGGTCACCTGGTTATGTGTTGCCATGGAAGTGCACCCATGAGCAGTGCTGACCAGGACCTGGTGTTTCCAATCAGCCTCATTGGGAAAATCCATTTTCTGACAGGGAGGAGGGATGTATTTTGGATTTTGTTTGGGCCCAGATTGTTTTTGTTTCTAGTTTTGCTTGAGTTAATTGTAACTTGTGTAGACATTTTTTTTCTAGGAATAGTTTAGTGCAAATGTTTTTCTTTCTGAAAATGTGATTGTCTCCACCCCTCTAATTAGTCCTGGTGGGAGCCAATCCTTTAAAAGCCAGGTGGTTCAGGTGAGAGGGAGATTCTCCCTCTTCTAGTTGTGACCTGATATGCCATGCTGTGTACTGAACTGAACTAAAGATAAGAGAAAAGTATTGAGTACTCTACAACTGCTGGCTCCAGTCTGTCTTTCTCTTCGGTCGCAAACTAACAAGAACCCAGAACAACATGTAAATCACTGCAGGCTTCACTTACCTCAGTTAAGGTCAGAGTTCAAGACTCACCACAAACATAAATGCTGCTCCTGAAAAACATTCCCCAGTAAAACAAGTTTTGGGGTTTTTAAACTCAAATTAATTGGAATTTATTGGACAACGATACATCAGAATTCATATCCTGATAAGAAATTTATCACGATAAGTGATAAACGATATGATAAATGTCCACTTCTATCTGTAAGTGCCCAAAAACCCATTTTTTCCCCAACACTGTATGTGATTTCTCCTCTGTTTTATCTTCAGCAAGACTGCATTAAAATAAACAGCTAAACTCGACTTGTACATTAGGAAAGAACCCTGAACTGTCACCCAGACGTTGTTAGCCATGCTTGGCTGAAGTGGTAAAATTGGTGTGCCAACACGGGTGTCATTTAGACCAGGGCACCCTGGGAGCACATCCCCACCACTCTCCGAAATGGCCCATTTCGTTTCCATTACTTTTTAAAAGCATAATTTGTTAAAAATGCTCTGAAAAATGGCTTGTGAGAAGAAGCGGGGCTTTGAGTGGAAGCACATCTCCCCTGGGTGTGTGAGAGAGGAGGACCTGCATGCTATCTCAGCTGCGGCAAAGTACATGCCACAGGCAGCGGGGTATAATAGCCAATGTCAGAGTGTCCAGAAGCACTCAGGTTACAGAATATTGGTGTTAGAAGGACTACAGAGAAAGTTTGGTGTTTACAAAACCCCTGCAAAAGTGACTTTAAGCCCCCCTCCCCCACTCTTCATCACCGGAGCAGGCTGGAAGCTCCTAGCCAGAACATTCAGACCTGCAGTTTGAGGATAGAAAACAGGAGAAACACACAACTGCTATCAAATACGGCTAATTAAATCTTGATTGTATTACATTTAGTCAAGCGCTCCTGAATTCATTCTTGTTAGTCACCAATATAGACAGTACAAGGACAAGGCAGTTTTTTTTTAAATAGCAGTAAAAGTTAATGGTAATTTATTTTTAGAAAGAGACAAGAAAACAGGAGGTTCATTAGAATTAGAGGATTTTAGAAATATTAATTAGTAATAGTTGAATCCCCGTGTTTTAAAGGTTTAACAAACCACAAACGCTTTCAATAAAACTCCTAGTGTTCCTAATGCCAGCAAATATAAAAATCTCCTTTTTTCATTGTGTTTTCGTATATAGAATAAATGTTTCATAAATATTAAAACTTGTTTTGAAGCATCTTTGGTCATCATTCGGCCTACGCTGTATATTAACATTGAATAAAAAACAACAGAATCACAGCATTTGCACAAATATCTTTAATAGAAAAGCATGACATGATTTCAGATGAACCTGTTATCTGGTGGTACAAAGGAGGCGTGGTCAGTTAACAGATTAACATATGTCGACATAACATGTTGATAATTTAATACATGGGCACATGCAAAACAATTGGATAAACAGCCACTATGTGTAGCTTTACCGTTCAACTACAAGTCTTATAATTTTAGTCAGTTTGTTCTTTCCAGTGCAGCATTGTGGCGCAGCAGGTTTGTTGGTTCATTTATTAGTCTTGCTATGTATTCGGGTCGTAAACTTGCTGCTAGCTGTTTAATGGACACGTTGAGTGCAGTTTTAAAGCAGATTGATGGGTAGATGTCCAGGTAGTTTCTGTGCTGATGCTGTGGAAATATTTCAAAACGGACAAATTAGTCTCACCTATAGAAGTGAGGGAAAAGTCTTCTTTCAGCCAGCTGTCCAGCAGTGTGTGGCAACAGGTGGGGAAGGGTTGCTAACATTTAATGGCTAATCAGATGTATGCTAACTGTTTTAGCTGACTTTAGCCACTTAAAACAACTAAAACTGAAACTGTTCATATCAGTGCCATACAATGCTACGTTAGCAGATATTTAGTTTTAAATTGTGCTAAATAAAAACTGAAATAAAACCTTTAAGGCTGACCTTTGAATGATTCCAGTTCCTGTAGCTATAAACATTTAAATATCTTACCTGAACATCACATACTGCCACATAAGACAATTACTGTGGTGAAAATGTATTTTGGTGAATTACTTTCTGCAATATTTGACTTATTTTGAGTTTTACTGTTACATTTTTACAAATTTTAATTTACCAAGTAAAATTCAGTTAGCCTCTTGTGGAAACAGGCGTGCAAGTGTTGTTCAGAGAGTAAACTGGCCAATAGTGAGTCACCATTCAGTCACTGCCAGATTGACTGGTGTGTCACTATGGTAACTTCAGACCTCCCAGTCCGCGCCGCCATCCGCTCGACGGTGAAGCTGGTGCAAACTGAATCATCTGTGACAAAGGAACTCCCATTTAAAGAGCACCGCGAAATACGCAGCGGATAAGTATGAGTCAGCTCATCGGAACCGAAGAAAACAATTTATAATCGCGCTTGGTTTTAAGAGTTTCAGTTTGGGGAGAGTAGCTGCCGTGTTCTTGTGGATAGTTTCTATCCGAGGGCTGAAAAGACTCAAACACTGTGTTGATTTTTCTACAACGTTATTGAATTATCACCCTGTTTAAGGCTGTGGTGAATAAATCTGTTTGTAGAACGCCATGAGTGAGCCAAACCAAAAACACTATGGATGCTACATATAGCATTTAACACGGTCTTTTAACCATCTGTGTAAGAGAAGCAGTAGCTGTTACTTTCAGTGGCCACAAGGTTACTGCTGTCAAACATTGAACTCTAAGACTGTGAGATGGATCTATTTAAAAAAGCAGCGATTCCCCTGGGTTACAGTCACCAGACATCAGCATGATGTCACCAACTTGATTCTTTTTCTCTGATCAGTGCGCTGCGAATTATACTAAATCCTTTAAATAGATATTAAACCTCGGAGGCGTGTATTCTGGTCAGAGTTTGCACGCATCACAACGGTCACCTCTGGCTTCTTAGTGACACAATGTTGAACTTTAGCTTAACTTCATGCTAAATGAAGCCTCACTATTCACAGAGCCACAGTCATGTCTCTGCATGTACAGTCTGAACGTGACCAGTTTGATTGACCCTTTATGGCCTAACATGATATACAATAAAAGGTATTTATACCTCCTGAACTTTTTGACATCAATAAACAAACTTTAATGTGTTTTACTGAGTTTTATGCTGCGGATCAGGGGCCTGCAAACTCTGTAAGAGCCATTTTGCCCTCAGCCCAGCAGAATAAAAGTTTAGGGCCACAAATGTTGGAAGATCTTTCAGAAATATCTACCAATCTATAAAAAAATGTGTCCTCACATTTACAAAAATCATCATTGTATTTCTATCTTTAGATTTTAAAACAAAGAAAAATGTTTTTAAAAAAAACTGCAATGAAGTGGGTGGACACATTTTCTTTGGGATATTGATATTTTTGGAAAATACTACAAAAAAATTCCTTTATTCCTTCTAAAGTTGGTCTATTTATATTGGTCTTTTTATATTTGGTGTTTTTACAATGTGAAGCATTTTGAAGTGCCTTGTTGCGGAAATGTGCTATGCAAATAAACTTTATTGATTGATTGATTGATTGATTGGGCACATAATCTGAGCCTGTAAATCTGACTCAGATTCTGAAAAAAGTTTGTTGGCCCCTGTTTCAGAGCGACATGAAGCATAGCTATGGATATGAACTCCCCAAAATTAAAAACAAGTAGAGTCCACCTGCGTGTAAAATAACATCTACACAGACGAAGGCCAACACTGAAAGAAACCTGGTCGGGAAACGTTTCACTGTTGGTGTGAGGATGGATGGACAATCCTGGATGAAAACCTGATGAAAGTTATGAGAACATTGTGAGCAGAAAGGAGGATGAAAAGAGTCAGGAAGAGCACTTTAATGCTCTTTAATTTTTAATGATAATCAGACGTTTTCCTACTACAAAGCCACTAAAATAGAGGTGGGAAATATGGACTTCAAGTTTTATCACGATATTTTGCGGTGCTATGATGATGACAATAAAAGTGCCAATAACTATTTATTGTTTATTACTCGGTTTTTAGGTAACTGTGTGGCACAGCAGTCATAGCCTCACAAACACAAATACTGCTCTTCAAACACAAACTAATTTGAATAACAAGCGTAATTTGAAATACGCTTCCATAGGACACCAGCCACATAAAGGGACACATAAATATTTTGTATCCCTAACAGTGTAGCCGCGTTTATTCACATTTTTGAATTTATTGATACATGTTGATTGAACAAACGGTGAAGACAAATAGTAAAAAAAATAAAAATAAAAAAAAATAAATCAATCCTGAAAATACGGACCGTTTTAGGGGCTTCTAAACATCACTATTTGGAATTTGGATAAATTTATCACGATAAGTGATAAATGATACAATAAATTTCCCAGCAGTACTCTGAAGCCATCTGATAAAACCAAAACGATGACCATACATGTTTACTCGTCCCTGACTGCATTCCTCTCAGCATCCATACTGAAAGTCACATTTTCTGGTTCAGTTGAATTGCAGGCCACATAAAACAGGCGGCGAAGCAAATCTCTGCCTCCAGTTATTTTGACATGTCTATCCTCTGGAATGCTTTCTATCCAAATCGGCAATATGAACGCTAGCAAAAGAAAAAAAAAATAAGGCCAAATAGCATCTTGTGTGTCTCTTAGGTCCTGTTAGCTGCTGAAATGTAGCTCAGATCTTACATCTGAGCAGCTGTGCCCCTCTCCCCCCACTCCACCTCCACTTGTTGTATCCCACACTTGAGCTTCGACGATAGCCAGCACCGGCAGCCTTCATCTGCCATCAGCGGTGGAGATGATTTAGCTCAGAACGCACGTGAACCGTGCGGCCCCCTGGGGTCGGTCTGTATTATTTCACAGCGAGGACCTCTTCTCTAATGCGGCTCCTGGCAGCCTGACGACACTCGGAGCAGGCCTCCATCAGCCGCAACGCTAACAGGGACCGCCGCCAAACACTTTGGAGCTCCCAGTAAACCATGCAGTGACAGTGGAGATTGGATCCTCACCAGGGCCGTATACGCCTCATAAATGTTTAATTTCCCTCTCTGATTGTTATTGATACAGGCGGGGAGGGGCGCCGGGGCGATTGGTGGCAACGCGAGGGTGCTCATGCCTTTTGTCTTCATTTTTAATATTCATGTAATAAAATGCTGCTGCTGCTGTGGAGGAATTGAAAGCGCGAGGTTTCCCCTTCGCTAAAGCGGCTCACTTTGTTTTGCCAGAAATAGACGGAAGATGTGAGGAGAGTTATCAGCAGCTAAAATCACAGGTGCCTCAACCTGGGTGAAAAGAGTTCGTCTCCCGGGGGCAGAAATAAACCCGGAGGTGGATGCGGCACACCAACACCAGTCGACTGGGGAGGGAGGGACGAAGGAGGGTGGGGGTTACAAAGTGACATAAGAAGGTATCCTCCTTTTCCTCGCTTTGTTTGGACTGGGACGGATAAATTTCCTCCCCGCCGCGAGAGTGTCTTTCCATGCTGACTGAAGCGCAGCGGGACTGAACCAGCAATTAGACAGTGAGGAGAGAGGAGGTCTGGATTGGAAGTGGGAGGTGGTGGATGGGGGAGAGGGGGGGGAGCGAGGCTTCGACAAAGATGTCTCTGGTGGAGAAGAGTGGGATCAAAGCTAGTTTTAAGGCAGAAAGGATGCAGAGGATGTGGGTGCAGGGATGGATAAAGAAAGCAGCACTTTATCTTGCCGTTTGTTGTGCGTATGTAGCGTTAGGAGTGTATATAATCCCTGCGCTCAGCCCCATCAAACCTACACACGCAGTTTGTTTGCCCTCTGAAGAATGCACGCTTCATGTTCAGTGAGCACAACCTGCCACGAAGAAGTCTTCAGACCGCTTGTTTCACTTTTTGTCCTAACCACAAACTTGATGTGTTTTATCAGGATGGTGTGCAGTAGGTTCTGACAAAGTAATTCATAATTATTAAGTGGAAGGCAGGATATAGGCAAACCTGTCACAATACGCAATTAATCGCGTAATAAACTGAAAATGAGCTCAATAATTTCCATTCTGACGATTAATATGTTTTATGACACGTCATAATCCATTTAATATACGGTTTTATTTTTGCTTTATTCTCTATTTTTGATTGTTTTATTTGGGATATTTAAAATATCCAGAAATGTTCCTTTATTAGTCTTTGAGAGGGGCAACTTGCATTGCTATCGATGTATCACTTGAAAATTATCTCAAAATGACAATATTATCGTTCACAGCAATAATTAATGGGGCAATTTATCGCCCAGCAAAACTAGTTATTGTGACTAATAAGTATACAAGGTTTTCAAAAATGTTTCATGAAAACAAATTTTTTAAAAATTGGGATTACCTTTGTGCACAACCCTTTTTAGCCTGATACCCCTAAAATAAAGTCCAGAACATTCTTAAACAAAATTTGTGTCAAATGTTTCTACTGCTTTGTGCACCAAAAACTTTTGTTTGTGTCGTTATCTTTATTAAGATTTTAATAAAAGGTTTTTAGAAGTCATCAGCGATCAACCTGCCCTCCACTACCCACATGAGCAAATCAATTAATTGTGTTACAAATGTGCTGGTTTGTGCATTTTGTCCTCTAATTTTTGTTTGATTTTGTAAATATGGAGGCTTTGGTTGACCTTTGACATCTGTGATCTCTGGAAACTATTTTTATTAACATCTTCGAAATGATCGAAGCACAAATGAAAATTTTAGTTGCGCAAACGTTTGACACCAAATTTGATTGATTTTGGGGAAGATAATTATGTCCCTAATTTTTTTTAATTAATTATATCACAGCAGGTTTTATTTGTATGCTGCCAAATTGCATCAATGTGAAAAGAGCTTCCATATTATTTAATTTTACCGACTCATCTACTGCAGAGGCAGCTATTTATTTAGAATCTAAGTTTAACAGGAAGTTTGATCGGCACATTCTGCCCCAACTGGACATTTGGAGACATTTGCGTTCTCTTTGTGGCCCAAAATGAAGATGAGTTTGACGCCCCCGCCCTAAGTGGTTCTACAAAGTATTGACTCGGATGAATAAACTAGGGGTGAACAGATTGCAGTTTTCTGGCCGATCCCCAATTCCTTTTTTTTTGTTTGTTTTTTTCCTGAAATGTTGCAAAATATACAAATAAAGTTGCTGAGTTGGCAACAGTGGAGCGACTATTGCAGACATGATCTGGTGGGCCGTCAGCTGAACCGCTCTCACAGCGCAGCAGAAGAGAACAGCGGCTGATTTTTATGTCTTTGCTGAGGTAGATGATATCATCTTCACATGTAATTGTCGGCCGATCGCATATCTCCCAAACTTAAGGAAATCGATGCCGATTTATCCATGTATCCCGAGAATAAATGTGACATAAATGTAAAGACATTAGAAAATCTGTTTCCCTTCCTCAGGTCACAGTTTTGCCTCTACATTGTGTTTACATGAACTGTAAATGACACAACATGACCGAACGTGGGAAATGGATGGGAATACTTTTGTCAGTCATTTTAGATATTACCAAACAGGTTGATCTATTAGTAGGTTTTCCGTAGGAGTAAGAGTTTGCCTGCGTGGTCGTTTTTGGTGATGATGCACCGATTGTGTTCTTTGAATCCACTAATTCTACCCTGGTAGATTTGTTTTTGTTCACCAGCACATCTTCTAGCTGAAAATATAATAATAATTAAAAAAAAGAAGGCTTGAGTAAATATATGCAAAACTTGCCACTCACATTTCAAAACAGGCTGCGCTGCGGCTGCTACTTAAAGTCAAAGCTTTAGTCCTCTTGAGTATCTGGGGTCGGCAGCAGAGGTTGCGAGTGAGCTTTGTGGATTATCAGCATGTGCAGATATGCCTCGAGGACGGAGAGACGCAAGAGTCTGTGGTCAGAAGCCTGGATGTGATGAAGGCTGAGTAATCTCTTTCGCCTCCTGTTGCTGTATGTTTGGCCTTTTACCTATCTATCTATCTCGCTAATATCCTCTCTCTGCCATTAAATGCTGAACCACAATTCTGCACCAGAGAGCAAAATAATAATAAAAAAAACAAACAGGGGACAAGAAAATAGAGTTGAGAGGAAGAGAGAGAGACAGAAGAGGGTGAGGGGGAGAGAATAAGAAATGCGAGCAGATGGGCAATCTGTGTAAGCGAGGTAACTTGATGAAAGGAGCAGAGAAACAAGAGAAAGAGGTGGTTTAAAGGGTGGAGGCAGATGGATGTAGAGGCAGGACAGGGAAGAGGCAGATGGGTGGAAAGGACTGAAAGATTATACAGACGGATAGTGGCTGCTTTTGCAGGATGACTGTGATTATACGTAATATGACATTTGCAGGGCCACTGTCCGCATCAACGTTAATTTTTTTATTTATTTATTTATTTATTTTTTCCCCTCTCAACGATTCCGCCAGTGGCGTGTTTGGTCCAGTGAGTTAATTAGCTGCATGCATCAGTACTCACCCCTGGTCCCATATGTATGTTCCACACCTGGTGCTATTTCCTCTCACATTCACAGATTCACATCCTCCCCACACCCACACCCTCCATCTCAACACGACTCACCCATTTTGCAGCAGTCTGGCGTTTCGCGTACCAGACCGCCAAGGAGCGTTGATGAGTGATACCTGCGTCGAGCGGCCCATGCTCGGTGTCGCCCCCCAAGGTGCTGCTGGGGATTGTCGTCTGTCTGTGTTTCGTTCTCCAGCTGCACACCGACATGGACAGAGGGGACGGGCGCACCAAGTACATGCTGGAGGGGGAGGGAGTCGGCTCTGTGTTTGTCATCGACGGCAACACGGGCAACATCCACGTCACCAAGGCCCTGGACCGCGAGGAGAAGGATGAGTACCGGCTCACGGCGACAGCCACTGACAGGGAGACGGGCCGGGCCCTGGAGCCCTCCTCCGAGTTCATCATCCGGGTGCAGGACATCAACGACAACCCGCCCATCTTCCCCGACGAGCCCTACGTCGCCGTGGTGCCGGAGATGGCCAACATAGGTACGGCGCCGGAGGGGAAGAAACGTGATTCTGGTAGTGGCGGAAGATTGAGACCGTCTGAAGTACGTCATCATTTTTAGTCACTTCTGCCCAAATCAGTAGAGCTAGAGATCTGTGGTGAACGGTAAACAAAGAAGTGATCAGTTACTCAAAATAAACTTTAAAGCTACAATATGTCTGATGTTTACATATTTGTTAAAACTGTCACCCTGTTGTGACAGTATGAGACAGCTAATCTATAAAATCGATCTTCTCCACCTCCTCCATGAGCTGCTTTAGCNCACAAACGCTTTCAATAAAACTCCTAGTGTTCCTAATGCCAGCAAATATAAAAATCTCCTTTTTTCATTGTGTTTTCGTATATAGAATAAATGTTTCATAAATATTAAAACTTGTTTTGAAGCATCTTTGGTCATCATTCGGCCTACGCTGTATATTAACATTGAATAAAAAACAACAGAATCACAGCATTTGCACAAATATCTTTAATAGAAAAGCATGACATGATTTCAGATGAACCTGTTATCTGGTGGTACAAAGGAGGCGTGGTCAGTTAACAGATTAACATATGTCGACATAACATGTTGATAATTTAATACATGGGCACATGCAAAACAATTGGATAAACAGCCACTATGTGTAGCTTTACCGTTCAACTACAAGTCTTATAATTTTAGTCAGTTTGTTCTTTCCAGTGCAGCATTGTGGCGCAGCAGGTTTGTTGGTTCATTTATTAGTCTTGCTATGTATTCGGGTTGTAAACTTGCTGCTAGCTGTTTAATGGACACGTTGAGTGCAGTTTTAAAGCAGATTGATGGGCGATGTCCAGATAGTTTCTGTGCTGATGCTGTGGAAATATTTCAAAACGGACAAATTAGTCTCACCTATAGAAGTGAGGGAAAAGTCTTCTTTCAGCCAGCTGTCCAGCAGTGTGTGGCAACAGGTGGGGAAGGGTTGCTAACATTTAATGGCTAATCAGATGTATGCTAACTGTTTTAGCTGACTTTAGCCACTTAAAACAACTAAAACTGAAACTGTTCATATCAGTGCCATACAATGCTACGTTAGCAGATATTTAGTTTTAACTTGTGCTAAATAAA
Organism: Poecilia formosa; assembly: GCF_000485575.1. Lineage (NCBI taxonomy): Eukaryota > Metazoa > Chordata > Actinopteri > Cyprinodontiformes > Poeciliidae > Poecilia > Poecilia formosa. Next base: position 3,168,059 of record NW_006799976.1, read on the forward strand.
AACTGAAATAAAACCTTTAAGGCTGACCTTTGAATGATTCCAGTTCCTGTAGCTATAAACATTTAAATATCTTACCTGAACATCACATACTGCCACATAAGACAATTACTGTGGTGAAAATGTATTTTGGTGAATTACTTTCTGCAATATTTGACTTATTTTGAGTTTTACTGTTACATTTTTACAAATTTTAATTTACCAAGTAAAATTCAGTTAGCCTCTTGTGGAAACAGGCGTGCAAGTGTTGTTCAGAGAGTAAACTGGCCAATAGTGAGTCACCATTCAGTCACTGCCAGATTGACTGGTGTGTCACTATGGTAACTTCAGACCTCCCAGTCCGCGCCGCCATCCGCTCGACGGTGAAGCTGGTGCAAACTGAATCATCTGTGACAAAGGAACTCCCATTTAAAGAGCACCGCGAAATACGCAGCGGATAAGTATGAGTCAGCTCATCGGAACCGAAGAAAACAATTTATAATCGCGCTTGGTTTTAAGAGTTTCAGTTTGGGGAGAGTAGCTGTCGTGTTCTTGTGGATAGTTTCTATCCGAGGGCTGAAAAGACTCAAACACTGTGTTGATTTTTCTACAACGTTATTGAATTATCACCCTGTTTAAGGCTGTGGTGAATAAATCTGTTTGTAGAACGCCATGAGTGAGCCAAACCAAAAACACTATGGATGCTACATATAGCATTTAACACGGTCTTTTAACCATCTGTGTAAGAGAAGCAGTAGCTGTTACTTTCAGTGGCCACAAGGTTACTGCTGTCAAACATTGAACTCTAAGACTGTGAGATGGATCTATTTAAAAAAGCAGCGATTCCCCTGGGTTACAGTCACCAGACATCAGCATGATGTCACCAACTTGATTCTTTTTCTCTGATCAGTGCGCTGCGAATTATACTAAATCCTTTAAATAGATATTAAACCTCGGAGGCGTGTATTCTGGTCAGAGTTTGCACGCATCACAACGGTCACCTCTGGCTTCTTAGTGACACAATGTTGAACTTTAGCTTAACTTCATGCTAAATGAAGCCTCACTATTCACAGAGCCACAGTCATGTCTCTGCATGTACAGTCTGAACGTGACCAGTTTGATTGACCCTTTATGGCCTAACATGATATACAATAAAAGGTATTTATACCTCCTGAACTTTTTGACATCAATAAACAAACTTTAATGTGTTTTACTGAGTTTTATGCTGCGGATCAGGGGCCTGCAAACTCTGTAAGAGCCATTTTGCCCTCAGCCCAGCAGAATAAAAGTTTAGGGCCACAAATGTTGGAAGATCTTTCAGAAATATCTACCAATCTATAAAAAAATGTGTCCTCACATTTACAAAAATCATCATTGTATTTCTATCTTTAGATTTTAAAACAAAGAAAAATGTTTTTAAAAAAAACTGCAATGAAGTGGGTGGACACATTTTCTTTGGGATATTGATATTTTTGGAAAATACTACAAAAAAATTCCTTTATTCCTTCTAAAGTTGGTCTATTTATATTGGTCTTTTTATATTTGGTGTTTTTACAATGTGAAGCATTTTGAAGTGCCTTGTTGCGGAAATGTGCTATGCAAATAAACTTTATTGATTGATTGATTGATTGATTGGGCACATAATCTGAGCCTGTAAATCTGACTCAGATTCTGAAAAAAGTTTGTTGGCCCCTGTTTCAGAGCGACATGAAGCATAGCTATGGATATGAACTCCCCAAAATTAAAAACAAGTAGAGTCCACCTGCGTGTAAAATAACATCTACACAGACGAAGGCCAACACTGAAAGAAACCTGGTCGGGAAACGTTTCACTGTTGGTGTGAGGATGGATGGACAATCCTGGATGAAAACCTGATGAAAGTTATGAGAACATTGTGAGCAGAAAGGAGGATGAAAAGAGTCAGGAAGAGCACTTTAATGCTCTTTAATTTTTAATGATAATCAGACGTTTTCCTACTACAAAGCCACTAAAATAGAGGTGGGAAATATGGACTTCAAGTTTTATCACGATATTTTGCGGTGCTATGATGATGACAATAAAAGTGCCAATAACTATTTATTGTTTATTACTCGGTTTTTAGGTAACTGTGTGGCACAGCAGTCATAGCCTCACAAACACAAATACTGCTCTTCAAACACAAACTAATTTGAATAACAAGCGTAATTTGAAATACGCTTCCATAGGACACCAGCCACATAAAGGGACACATAAATATTTTGTATCCCTAACAGTGTAGCCGCGTTTATTCACATTTTTGAATTTATTGATACATGTTGATTGAACAAACGGTGAAGACAAATAGTAAAAAAAATAAAAATAAAAAAAAATAAATCAATCCTGAAAATACGGACCGTTTTAGGGGCTTCTAAACATCACTATTTGGAATTTGGATAAATTTATCACGATAAGTGATAAATGATACAATAAATTTCCCAGCAGTACTCTGAAGCCATCTGATAAAACCAAAACGATGACCATACATGTTTACTCGTCCCTGACTGCATTCCTCTCAGCATCCATACTGAAAGTCACATTTTCTGGTTCAATTGAATTGCGGGCCACATAAAACAGGCGGCGAAGCAAATCTCTGCCTCCAGTTATTTTGACATGTCTATCCTCTGGAATGCTTTCTATCCAAATCGGCAATATGAACGCTAGCAAAAGAAAAAAAAAATAAGGCCAAATAGCATCTTGTGTGTCTCTTAGGTCCTGTTAGCTGCTGAAATGTAGCTCAGATCTTACATCTGAGCAGCTGTGCCCCTCTCCCCCCACTCCACCTCCACTTGTTGTATCCCACACTTGAGCTTCGACGATAGCCAGCACCGGCAGCCTTCATCTGCCATCAGCGGTGGAGATGATTTAGCTCAGAACGCACGTGAACCGTGCGGCCCCCTGGGGTCGGTCTGTATTATTTCACAGCGAGGACCTCTTCTCTAATGCGGCTCCTGGCAGCCTGACGACACTCGGAGCAGGCCTCCATCAGCCGCAACGCTAACAGGGACCGCCGCCAAACACTTTGGAGCTCCCAGTAAACCATGCAGTGACAGTGGAGATTGGATCCTCACCAGGGCCGTATACGCCTCATAAATGTTTAATTTCCCTCTCTGATTGTTATTGATACAGGCGGGGAGGGGCGCCGGGGCGATTGGTGGCAACGCGAGGGTGCTCATGCCTTTTGTCTTCATTTTTAATATTCATGTAATAAAATGCTGCTGCTGCTGTGGAGGAATTGAAAGCGCGAGGTTTCCCCTTCGCTAAAGCGGCTCACTTTGTTTTGCCAGAAATAGACGGAAGATGTGAGGAGAGTTATCAGCAGCTAAAATCACAGGTGCCTCAACCTGGGTGAAAAGAGTTCGTCTCCCGGGGGCAGAAATAAACCCGGAGGTGGATGCGGCACACCAACACCAGTCGACTGGGGAGGGAGGGACGAAGGAGGGTGGGGGTTACAAAGTGACATAAGAAGGTATCCTCCTTTTCCTCGCTTTGTTTGGACTGGGACGGATAAATTTCCTCCCCGCCGCGAGAGTGTCTTTCCATGCTGACTGAAGCGCAGCGGGACTGAACCAGCAATTAGACAGTGAGGAGAGAGGAGGTCTGGATTGGAAGTGGGAGGTGGTGGATGGGGGAGAGGGGGGGGAGCGAGGCTTCGACAAAGATGTCTCTGGTGGAGAAGAGTGGGATCAAAGCTAGTTTTAAGGCAGAAAGGATGCAGAGGATGTGGGTGCAGGGATGGATAAAGAAAGCAGCACTTTATCTTGCCGTTTGTTGTGCGTATGTAGCGTTAGGAGTGTATATAATCCCTGCGCTCAGCCCCATCAAACCTACACACGCAGTTTGTTTGCCCTCTGAAGAATGCACGCTTCATGTTCAGTGAGCACAACCTGCCACGAAGAAGTCTTCAGACCGCTTGTTTCACTTTTTGTCCTAACCACAAACTTGATGTGTTTTATCAGGATGGTGTGCAGTAGGTTCTGACAAAGTAATTCATAATTATTAAGTGGAAGGCAGGATATAGGCAAACCTGTCACAATACGCAATTAATCGCGTAATAAACTGAAAATGAGCTCAATAATTTCCATTCTGACGATTAATATGTTTTATGACACGTCATAATCCATTTAATATACGGTTTTATTTTTGCTTTATTCTCTATTTTTGATTGTTTTATTTGGGATATTTAAAATATCCAGAAATGTTCCTTTATTAGTCTTTGAGAGGGGCAACTTGCATTGCTATCGATGTATCACTTGAAAATTATCTCAAAATGACAATATTATCGTTCACAGCAATAATTAATGGGGCAATTTGTCGCCCAGCAAAACTAGTTATTGTAACTAATAAGTATACGAGGTTTTCAAAAATATTTCATGAAAACAATTTTTTTTAAAATTGGGATTGCCTTTGTGCACAACCCTTTTTAGCCTGATACCCCTAAAATAAAGTCCAGAACATTCTTAAACAAAATTTGTGTCAAATGTTTCTACTGCTTTGTGCACCAAAAACTTTTGTTTGTGTCGTTATCTTTATTAAGATTTTAATAAAAGGTTTTTAGAAGTCATCAGCGATCAACCTGCCCTCCACTACCCACATGAGCAAATCAATTAATTGTGTTACAAATGTGCTGGTTTGTGCATTTTGTCCTCTAATTTTTGTTTGATTTTGTAAATATGGAGGCTTTGGTTGACCTTTGACATCTGTGATCTCTGGAAACTATTTTTATTAACATCTTCGAAATGATCGAAGCACAAATGAAAATTTTAGTTGCGCAAACGTTTGACACCAAATTTGATTGATTTTGGGGAAGATAATTATGTCCCTAATTTTTTTTAATTAATTATATCACAGCAGGTTTTATTTGTATGCTGCCAAATTGCATCAATGTGAAAAGAGCTTCCATATTATTTAATTTTACCGACTCATCTACTGCAGAGGCAGCTATTTATTTAGAATCTAAGTTTAACAGGAAGTTTGATCGGCACATTCTGCCCCAACTGGACATTTGGAGACATTTGCGTTCTCTTTGTGGCCCAAAATGAAGATGAGTTTGACGCCCCCGCCCTAAGTGGTTCTACAAAGTATTGACTCGGATGAATAAACTAGGGGTGAACAGATTGCAGTTTTCTGGCCGATCCCCAATTCCTTTTTTTTTGTTTGTTTTTTTCCTGAAATGTTGCAAAATATACAAATAAAGTTGCTGAGTTGGCAACAGTGGAGCGACTATTGCAGACATGATCTGGTGGGCCGTCAGCTGAACCGCTCTCACAGCGCAGCAGAAGAGAACAGCGGCTGATTTTTATGTCTTTGCTGAGGTAGATGATATCATCTTCACATGTAATTGTCGGCCGATCGCATATCTCCCAAACTTAAGGAAATCGATGCCGATTTATCCATGTATCCCGAGAATAAATGTGACATAAATGTAAAGACATTAGAAAATCTGTTTCCCTTCCTCAGGTCACAGTTTTGCCTCTACATTGTGTTTACATGAACTGTAAATGACACAACATGACCGAACGTGGGAAATGGATGGGAATACTTTTGTCAGTCATTTTAGATATTACCAAACAGGTTGATCTATTAGTAGGTTTTCCGTAGGAGTAAGAGTTTGCCTGCGTGGTCGTTTTTGGTGATGATGCACCGATTGTGTTCTTTGAATCCACTAATTCTACCCTGGTAGATTTGTTTTTGTTCACCAGCACATCTTCTAGCTGAAAATATAATAATAATTAAAAAAAAGAAGGCTTGAGTAAATATATGCAAAACTTGCCACTCACATTTCAAAACAGGCTGCGCTGCGGCTGCAACTTAAAGTCAAAGCTTTAGTCCTCTTGAGTATCTGGGGTCGGCAGCAGAGGTTGCGAGTGAGCTTTGTGGATTATCAGCATGTGCAGATATGCCTCGAGGACGGAGAGACGCAAGAGTCTGTGGTCAGAAGCCTGGATGTGATGAAGGCTGAGTAATCTCTTTCGCCTCCTATTGCTGTATGTTTGGCCTTTTACCTATCTATCTATCTCGCTAATATCCTCTCTCTGCCATTAAATGCTGAACCACAATTCTGCACCAGAGAGCAAAATAATAATAAAAAAAACAAACAGGGGACAAGAAAATAGAGTTGAGAGGAAGAGAGAGAGACAGAAGAGGGTGAGGGGGAGAGAATAAGAAATGCGAGCAGATGGGCAATCTGTGTAAGCGAGGTAACTTGATGAAAGGAGCAGAGAAACAAGAGAAAGAGGTGGTTTAAAGGGTGGAGGCAGATGGATGTAGAGGCAGGACAGGGAAGAGGCAGATGGGTGGAAAGGACTGAAAGATTATACAGACGGATAGTGGCTGCTTTTGCAGGATGACTGTGATTATACGTAATATGACATTTGCAGGGCCACTGTCCGCATCAACGTAGATTTTTTTTTTTTTTTTTTTTTTCCTGTGCCTCTCTACTGCGTCGTCAAACTTTTGATTTACGTATTTGACCAAGAAGCTTTTTTCCCTCTCGACGATTCCGCCAGTGGCGTGTTTGGTCCAGTGAGTTAATTAGCTGCATGCATCAGTACTCACCCCTGGTCCCATATGTATGTTCCACACCTGGTGCTATTTCCTCTCACATTCACAGATTCACATCCTCCCCACACCCCCACCCTCCATCTCAACACGACTCACCCATTTTGCAGCAGTCTGGCGTTTCGCGTACCAGACCGCCAAGGAGCGTTGATGAGTGATACCTGCGTCGAGCGGCCCATGCTCGGTGTCGCCCCCCAAGGTGCTGCTGGGGATTGTCGTCTGTCTGTGTTTCGTTCTCCAGCTGCACACCGACATGGACAGAGGGGACGGGCGCACCAAGTACATGCTGGAGGGGGAGGGAGTCGGCTCTGTGTTTGTCATCGACGGCAACACGGGCAACATCCACGTCACCAAGGCCCTGGACCGCGAGGAGAAGGATGAGTACCGGCTCACGGCGACGGCCACCGACAGGGAGACGGGCCGGGCCCTGGAGCCCTCCTCCGAGTTCATCATCCGGGTGCAGGACATCAACGACAACCCGCCCATCTTCCCCGACGAGCCCTACGTCGCCGTGGTGCCGGAGATGGCCAACATAGGTACGGCGCCGGAGGGGAAGAAACGTGATTCTGGTAGTGGCGGAAGATTGAGACCGTCTGAAGTACGTCATCATTTTTAGTCACTTCTGCCCAAATCAGAAGAGCTAGAGATCTGTGGTGAACGGTAAACAAAGAAGTGATCAGTTACTCAAAATAAACTTTAAAGCTACAATATGTCTGATGTTTACATATTTGTTAAAACTGTCACCCTGTTGTGACAGTATGAGACAGTTAATCTATAAAATCGATCTTCTCCACCTCCTCCATGAGCTGCTTTAGCGATCTGCAAAAATGTGCCAGTCAAAAACAACCAATCAGAGACAGGAGGAGAGTCTTATCGCTGTCAATCACCCTCATATAAACGCTGTTAAATGTGCTAATGGGGAGAAACCACTCGCCGTTACAGAAAAACTGCTTATCCGCTGTCATTGACGGCTATGCTAACTAGCATTAGCATTCATAGCAGCTCCTCAACTGATGGGGAGAAGCTGTAGAGTAGCAGAGCGCAAAGGGAAGGGTGTGAGCCGCACTACATAAGCATGATTGACAGCGCTAAAACCCTCCATCTGTCTCTGATTGGTTGATTCTGCCCAAGTTGTGTATTTCTGCAGTTGGCACAGGTGAGAGTTTTAACAAATATGTAAACACACACACACACACACACACACACACACACACACATATATATATATTCTAATAAAAGTTTCATTCTGTAGCGTTAGGTGGTTTAAGTGATTATCTGTTCTGACCTAATTGCTTTTCTTTAAAACACAAAAGCTTGTAAACAACAAATAAGTGTAGGTGCTTTGTTTTAGCCAGTTTGCTGCAACAAGTGGGGGAGGGGGGATCGCTGCACTACTCACTGACCCTTACAGACATTGTAAATGTCATTGTCTTATTATTAAAATGGCTTTGATGATATGACATAAAATGTGATCTGTTTTGAAACTGGAACTAAAGCCTCAGAATGCCTTGGTGCCGGTACCGATACCAGTATCAGTACTCGGTCAATACCTAGTAGAGACTACATGTGCTCCTGCTGCAGGTCAGATGCTAACATTCACCCTAAACCTTGTGATGATATAAGGATCTTCTTTTCCTCCACATTCGCTCATGCTTGTCGACGTTTCAGTTGTGGTAAACATTTAGATTTAGACTCCAGCCGTTTTCTTGTAGATATTCTGGCTAATTAAAATCTCCACACATCTGCCTTACTTAAATGACATGTTCTCTTGTCTATCCCTTCTTGATCAGGAGCTTCGACAAGAGGAGAACATCATGTCATGTTTTCACACCAAGGAAACAGAAAGTCTTGAATTAGTAACTAGACATTCCTGAATTTTAAGCTCCAATTACATGTATTTCATTGGAATATTTATGCCTACCGGCAATTGTGACACTTTTGCCGGTAGGCAAACTCCATTATGAGGGTTTTCACCCTGATGATTTTTCTTATTTTCCTCAGTGCTGCAATAAAAGGTGAATTCCTTTTAAGACGGCCAACAGATTATTATTATTTTTTTTTTTTATCAGAGGTGCCAATTAGTCTGCAGGGTGCTGCATCTGATCACGGACTCTGCATTAGCATTCATCACACATTTCATCTGAGGAGCCTAAGATTATCTCACAGCCTGTCCAACAGCGGCTCGCGCATTTCAGCCAGGATTAAGCTGTGGACTCAAAATCAAACCAGTTGTCGATTTTCAGATACCCTGGAGAAGAAGTCATGCGTTTAAACTTTTCTGTGCAAAACTTGAATATCAACTTTTACTTCAAAGAAATGTTATTCTGGTCTCTTAAGCCAATATTAATTACAGGTCTGCTGTTACTAGTTGGGTTTTCTCAAAGCCTTTTCATTTGATGAACTCGTTCTTTGTCCTTGTCCCTGACTTCGGCAGCATGTCATCGCAGTCTTCAAGCCTGAACAAGCTTCCTCGGCAGAAAGATGCAAGTTTTAGGGTAACATTTTCTACAAAGTCGGTGAATGTGTGAACCTGCACGTCCTGGTTAATCGTTCTACTCGTTTTGTTGTAAGTCGTTATTTAATCAGCTCCCGTCCCAAATTTGAGCTCTCTACAGAACTTTCATCTGCGTTTTTCTCCTTTTTAATCAAATTTTTCTGTTTCAGTTTGACTGCAAAAAAAAAAAAAAAAAAAAAAGAAAAACGTTTGAGCCAGATGAAAGAGCACCACATGAACTCCATAAAATTTCCGTCACTCTAAAACTCACAGAAGAGGTTTTTGTAAGGGAAAGTGACGCAGAGTGGAATCGCTCGGTTTGATATGGGAGATCTTGACTGATCGTTTCATGCGAAGTTGTTCTGAAAACCATTTGCTCTGGCTGATGAGCTCCATCAGGGTGATTTTCAAGCCCCAACAATGTTCCCTGCAGAATTGCTGCATCCTGCTACCTCTGCTAAAAAAATTAAAAAAAACGATTCCCAGGCAGACTTACTTATAATACCACCAAGGGGGAAGCTTTGAAATCAAACTCTGTCTCAAATATGGAAAGCCGAACCCCTGGCGACCTAAATACAACTTATGTAATTTTGAATCTGATCAGGGAGGTTTTTTGGGAAAAGCGAGGCTCAAACAAACTCATGAGTCTTTCGCGGCAGATCGGGTTAACATCTCCGGTCCAGAACGGCTGGTAGTTGAGTTAACTCTGAGGAAAACTCAAGTGAAGTTTGTAAAAAGTGTCAGACATATCAATTCAGCATGGCAACTGCTGGAAGGACAAAAAGAAGATGCCGGTGCGGCTTGACGTCATCCAGCTAGCTAGCAGGTTATCTTCACAGTTTGTTACCACGGTGATAAGTTCAGAGTTATATTTAGTTTTCTGCATGGAACTAAAACTAACACAACTAACCAACTAAAAGTTCCACCAGCAGATTATTTCACTTATAAGACGGGAAAATGTCTTGTTATAAATTTAAAAAAAAAATCTACCTGTGCAACTAGACATTAAGGAATTATGTGCATAAAACAAACTAATATTTGCTGAAATATTTGTATGTTGGTTTTGTCTCATTTTAAGAGCAAAACCAGACCAAAATTACTTTGTAAGATTCTATGTTTTTCATTTCCAGTGAAATAGTTTCTTTGCGACAGACTGTTAATAACAAAGATCTAATTTAAAATAACACCGGTTAATCCCCTGAGGCTTTTTTTTTTTTTTTTTTTGCCTTTTTATGCCGGAATGACTCTTCAGTGTTAAGTGGCCTTTAAAGCAACAAGCGGGGCTCAAAGAGAGTGAAAGAAAGCTGTCAAAGTTCGAAGACAAGCTTTAGAAAACTTTCAGAAAGCCCAGAGGGAACCGCTGATCATCACCGCGCTGCCAGTAAATACAAGGAAATCTGGTTCTGCTGAGGCTAAATATAAAGAAATTGGCTTCAGATTGCTGTAAAATATGTAGAATCAAATTTTCACTTGACACATTTTCTTTCCACACTTGGGCTAAACACACCGCTCCAAGCATGACATTCGGAACATTTTGTGAGCAACAGGGAGGCAGGAGGAATTGCATTATCCCATTTGGCCTAACAGATTTAACCACTGAATAGGCAAAAGGAAAGAGTTTGGACCTAATAATAATAATAATCTGATTTTAATTTGGAGCCTTGCCTTTTGCGTTTCGCAGGCACTTCCATAACCCGGGTCACGGCCACAGACGCCGACGACCCGACGTACGGAAACAGCGCCCGGCTGGTCTACGGGATTTTACAGGGCCAGGACTTGTTCTCTGTGGATCCTCAGACAGGTTTGTTCACTGTCGGCAGCAATTAGCGCCGTTTCATAAACGGTTTCTCCAGCTGATGGGAACACTTAACAAAGTTAATCCTCATCATATGGTTACGTTTTATCCGTTCCCACCATATGTTCGGCAGAAAACTAGATTTTTTTCTCTCTCTCTCTTTCTCTCTCTCTCTCTTTCTCTCTCTGAGTCAGTTTAGGGAAAGAGAGGTGGCCTGGAGTCGCATGTTCGGAAATCTCCTCGTTTTAAAATGTATGACTCGCTTTGATGCTAACGCGAGGAGACGGCGTGTCACTGTGAAATCTGGAGCTGTTGTGATTCTTCTTTTTCTTTTTTTTTCTTTTTTTTTTTGTTGTGCTCCCCGCTTCCCTCTCCACCAGGCATCCTACGGACCGCCGTACCTGATATGGACAGGGAGACGCAGGACGAATATCTGGTGGTCCTCCAGGCCAAAGACATGGGCGGACATCTGGGTGGGCTGACGGGGACCACGACCGTCACTGTGAAGCTGAGCGACGTCAACGACAACCCGCCCCACTTCAGACGCAGTGAGCGCACCGACCGCCTTACCGGATTGCCACGTCAGCCGCAGTGGCTTCTGATCGTAGCCGTAGCGACGAGCGTGTGAGGATCACTGGACGATAGAGCGTCCTGCGATGACAGAGAGTTTGGATATTTTCCACCTCGTTTGGGTTCAGGATGAGAGCTTAGTGTTTCTTACCGAGTCGTTTTTATGGAAACTCGCTCTCGCATAGCGTGAGCTGCAGAGGAAGTGAAATCGCAAAAGTATCGATAACCCTTTGTCAGATTACAACCATAAATATGAACGTACTTTAATGGGGTTTTATGTGATCGGGCAGCAAAAAAATAAAAATAAAAATATATATATTTTCAGCATTTTGAATATGAACTGAAAAGTGTGGCATTCACTTGTTTCCAGGCCTGCTGAGAAGTGCAGTTAAAGAGGATGGTAGAGCCTCTGTGGACAGCAGCTTTTAAGTCTTGCTGCAAATTCTCTGTCAGATTTAGATCTGGACTTTAACTAGGCCATTCCAGCACATGATTGTGCTTTAATCTGAACCATTCCACTGTGGCTTTGGCTGTATGTTTTAGAGTCGTACATCTGGAAGATGAAACTCGCCCACAGCTTCATGGGTTTTGCTGCTCCTCGCAGGTTTTCTTCCATGACTTCCTCCAAATAAATGGGCTAACGGGATCCTTCACTGCGATCTCTTACAATCTGAAGCTTCACTTGTTGGTTTGGAAGCACAGCTTCTACACTATTTCTTCTGTTAACTCTTTGAGGTCCCTTAAAGGGACAGTATTATGTAAAATCGACTTTTTTTTTAGACAGAGGCCCAATTTCAACCCGCTAAATTACAAAGTCAAATTTCTTCTAAGTCAAATTTGACATATACAATATTTTCATAACTGAAGGTAATTTTACTTGATTGTGCTATAAAACAGTTCTATATGGCTGGAAAACACACACCACTGCCCCTTTAATTTTGTGCTTCATCTGTTTCCTTTGACTATAAAAATTGCCTTTAATAATATCCATAAAATAATATTTATTGACATCGTTTTTTTCTCTCTCATCTGACCAGAGCGTCGTGTTCGACTTGTTTGCTGTGTCTCCTATTTATCTTAAGGCTAACTGTTATCCGACTGGTTTTGATCAAAACGTTGGTTGCGGTTGGTTCTTTTCTGCTCTTCCCTCGTTCTGATGAAGAATTGAACTCTGATCTTTAAATCTCAGAACGTTCGCTGCTTTAATCTGCTCCACGAGTTTCTCTTCGACATTCCCACCTTACTTTTTGGTTTTCCTGATGCCTTGTTTTTTATTTTGTTTTGTTTTTTTGTGTGTGTGTCAACACAAATGTTTGCTCCTTGTCTCTGTTCATCACATAAAATCCCAATAACACACGGGGAAGTTTGTGGTTATAACGTGACAAAATGTGGGGAAAGGTTGTGTGTGGTCGGGTGTGAGTAATGTTTCATTTTATTTTATATTTTATTTTATTTTATTTTACTTTACTTTGCGAGGCACTCTATGTAAGCATCCCATAGTGGTCCCTAAAGTTTACACGGACTGCGTCTTGATGCAGAAGAGTGAAAGATCATGTCCCTTTTTTTCCCATCAAAGCTTTTTCCCGGTTCCCCGCTATTAATATTTCATCTTATAGTTCAGTGCTTTCTGCTTCAATAGACAGCAAAATCACTGCAGAATGTGTCCAACACTTTCAGCAAAACCCTGCATTTCTTTATATACTACCTCATCCCTGTATGCTTTTCCCCGCCGTCTCCACTCACTGCCATTCATCTTAATGTTTAAAGCCCCCCACACCCCTCTCTCTTTCTTCCTTATGTTGATATATAGTGCTGCAATACAGGCGTTTTATGGAAGCGATATTATAATTCCAGACAGCACCAGCATGTTATTTATTTACTGATATCTGATGATATATCCCCACTTCACTGCAGGGCGTTATTTTCACTTTGACAATAATGCCACAGTTTTAGCGAATGGCTCATTTGGCATGCTCTTTGAAAGCGAAGGGTGTGTTTTTATTTATTTATTTATTTTTCGGTTTAATGTGCCTGTTTATGAGGAGGAAGCGCTGATTTGATTAAGGTGAAGTCTTTCCTCGGGATTTTTTGCTACCGTGCCGCATCAAAACGAGCGGCACTCATTACGGGATGCCAGGTAGACGACACGATCCTCCGCCGGTCGCTGGCTGGCCTCTCGGCGCCTGCAGAGCGGACGCTGCTGCCTCAGTTAAAACAGCAACAGCAGAACAGATGAACTCTGTCAGGCTGCGGGTCTCCGTTTGAAAAGCTTCAGTGTTTGTGCCAAATACTGTAAAAGCTACATTTAGGTTGGCATGCAGGGGGAAAAAAATTAAAAGGTTTCCCCATTAAAAATGTCAGATTTGACTCTCAATTTTGATTGTCAGTCTGAATTTAAATTTCAGTCTGGTCAAGGTACGGCGGTGGTAGCGTGATGGTGCGGGCATTGCTGTAATTGAAGAAATTCCCAAAGGAGAAAAGAAAACCTGCTTCCTTTGGGTTTCAGTGCAGTTCACTGATCTGAAGCAGAGGTGGGCGGATCGATCCAACAATATCGATTATATCGATACCAAGTCAATATCGGTATCGGATCAATTCCAGCGTGATAACATTCATGGTTTAGTTTGTGTTTGTTCATTTATTTCAAATTGACTATGCATGACATATAATAGTTAGCCAGTATATAATTCATATAAATATAATACATTGCAATGCAATAAAGACAAATTAACAAAACTCTTCTATAAAAAGGAGATTTATAATAATAGGATAGAATAGAATTTATTGATCCCCAAAGGGAAATTGCTTATTCGTTGACAAGCTACTCCATGTGACTTAATAAATATCAATAAAACGAATATAACCATATGAGACGAAGTTGATAACAAATGAAAACCATTTTTATAAAAAAAATTTGTTTTTTTTAAATTTCCTTTTGCAGTTTTGTTTTTATCTTTGTAATGTAATCTCTCAACTCTACTGCAAAGAATATTTTGCTCTCAAATGATATATTATTTTGCATTTTAGGAAAAAAATCCACAGAAAGTCATTTTGTTTCTTTTTATCATAGAGGTTGGTCATTAAAGTATTTTGTAGCCACCTATAAAATTAGTGCAAATTCTGCCTTAGGTTTGAACAAAATTCTTCAAAGGAAAAACCATGAACATACATGATGAAGTTTGATGTATCAAACTTGGATAGTAAAAAGTATCGGTATCGGTATTGGTGATACGGAGCTTGTATTTATCTGGAATCGGATCGATACAGAATCACACCTCTAAATCGAAGAACACCAGCAAATGCCTCTCTGATTGGCTTAAAAGAAGCAAAATTAAGGTTTTGGAGAGGCCTAGTCAAAGTCTAGACCTAAATTCAATTGGCATGCATGAACACATGCTTTTCATACTTCAAAGAGTGTAGCTAAATTGAAACATTGTTGCAATGAAAAGTAGGTTGAAAGTCATCTGCAGTGATGCAAAAGACTCACTGCAGTATCTTTGCAGTGATACAACCAGTTATTAACTTTAGAGTCCAATAACTTTATATATTTATATATATATTTTTTTACATAGAACAAAGTTAGTTTGCATACTTTTTTCCTTTGGTAAATGTTAATCTTTATTTGAAAACGTAACATTTTGACATTCAG
Organism: Poecilia formosa; assembly: GCF_000485575.1. Classification (NCBI taxonomy): domain Eukaryota; kingdom Metazoa; phylum Chordata; class Actinopteri; order Cyprinodontiformes; family Poeciliidae; genus Poecilia; species Poecilia formosa. The sequence continues at coordinate 3,183,119 of NW_006799976.1, forward strand.
TGGTTTTAACTCTCATTGTTTGATGTTCTTCCCTTATGAAGTTAATTTAATGTCGGTATCCATTAATAATTAAAGAATTTAGCTTTTTTTATACATACTGTCAGTCGCAGAAATGTAAACTAAGCATTGCATCTGTTTGACATTTACGACTTCAAGCTTCAGTTTAAATTCATCTCCATGTTAACACAGAGTGATCATCATCCTCATGTCTGTTATTCTTAGCCTGTTCAGTTTCCATTTCCTGACCAGAACCACAGAAACGATGCTGAAGGTTTGAAGATAATTGGTCTGAAACCAGAAGTTTTTCAGAGTTTGAGGACGAACATCCCAGAGGAGCTCCGGGCTTTTTAAGAGACGGCGCGCCGAACGGAGATCAGAAATCATTACAATAATAGTCAAACGGAATGGCTCAAATGTTTAAAGTGATTTAAGAGTTCAGATAGAGTAGTACTGTGGAGAAACCAGAAACTGGCATAAATTATAGAACATAGCTTTTAAAGAGCCCTGCAAAGTATTTAAATCCCTTGAAATCCGTCACATTTTGTCACATTACAGCTTCAGTGAGTTTTACTAGGAGTTTAAGTGATGGCCTGACACAAAGTAGAGTGTAATTATGAAGAGAATTTGTTTATTGTTATACAAATGGAAATTCTGGCAAGCATTTGTACTCGGCCTCCATGTGTCAATAATCTCTGCAGCCGCTTTGTGCTGGAAGACGTTTTTGGTGAATTTTGGTGATTTTTGCTCTGCACAGCAAAAGAGCAAACAAGCTCAAGTGAGGTTAGATTGGATGGACATTATCTGAGAACGTCCGTTTAAGACTCCAGGTTAGATATGTCTGGACTTTGACTTGGCTGTTTCCAGCGCTGGATGTACTTTGAGTTAACTCGCTCCATTGCTGCTCTGAATGTTTAGGGTCGTTGTTTCCCAAAGCAAAAACGCTTTAAAAAAACAAAAAACAAAACAAAAAATAAAAGTTTTCTTTTGTTTGTTTTTTTTAAAGATCTGCTTTTTAACGTTTTTGCTACGTCCCTCCATCATGGCTAGTGGTAAATTGCAAATGAGTTTCCTATTACTTTCCTTCTACAATGGCTCTCCTCTTCTCTCTCCTTCATGAAGTCCAGATTTGTGAAACGTATCAACAGACACGTCGCACATCTGTAGTCTCACCTGAGCCGGAGATCCCTGCACCTCCTCCAGAGTCACCATGGGCCTCTTGGCTGCTTTTATACTTAACGCTCCTCCTACTCCTGGTTTAAACCTCCACCCACCTTTGGCCGTCACAGGGCTACAAAAGAGGATTAAAAACATAAAAATGTAATTAAATTCAGACTTTTTTTTCTTCTTCTCAGAATTCTGACTTTTAACTAATTCTGATACTATTTATGTCCAAATCCAAATAAATACCCAAACATGCATAGCATGTTAATTATGTTTTTGGGAAATAATCACATAACTGTTTCTTCCTTGTTAAAGGATTTGTAAACCTGCACTTCATCCACACTGAAAGCTCATCCAGAATGTATGTGGCAAATTTGAGTTCCAAGTTGCATAAACAATTTAAACAATTCTGACTTTGAGGAAAAAAGTCAGAATTTTTTTTTTCTTTCCTCAGTGGCACTAATCTTCTTCCGTACAGAGCAGCTGGATGATGGTGCTGAACTGGATGTGGTTCAGAGGTGTCAAACTCAAACACATGCCACACCTTTTAGTTTCTTCATTTGTTATAAATGTTGAAAACCATCTTTTCATTTTTCAATCTGTCGCATAAAATCCCAGTAAAATTTACCAGTCAGTTTGTGGTCAGAGTGTTAAAAACTTACAGGCGTCTGAATGTAAACAATCCAATTAGGAAAACAAAATAAAACAATCTTGGAAGTTTTTTTGTTTTTTTTACTGAAATATAGATTATTGTTTTAACAAATGAAAAACTCCTGTTTTCAGGAACTGTTTGTTCAGGTCAAATGAAATTTACTACACATTTCAGCAACAGATACCAATTATGAAACAAGTAGCAAACAATACAATTTGAAAAATGACATCAGAATTATGAAGCAAATATTCATCAGATACATTGATCATTGATCCAGTTATTGTGAATCAAACGCTGACCAGCCGGGTTTTTAGCTTCTAGTTTAAAGAAACTTAAAAGTTTTGCAGTTTTCTGGAAGTTTGTTCCAGATTTGTGATGCGTAGAAGCTGAATGCTGCTTCTCCGTGTTTCGTTCTGGTTCTCTGTGTTATGTGTGAACATTACGCTCAAAGGAAAACTCCCATGATGCTTGGAGTCTGCAGCGTTAGCTCCATGCATCTCTGTGCACCATGATGTATCTAGGATGCCAGCTTTCTCGCTTTAAGACACAATTAACACGTTTTTTTATGCATCCATGCCACACACCGGGCCTGTGAAGCTGTGAAAAACCAACATCTGATGATCTCGCAGCGAAAAGACGAAGAGGGTCAGAGCCTGCGCCGACCGGAGCGTTTTTCTTTTTATTATCAATAAATTACACTAATAGCTCCACATCTCACTCCATTTATCACAAAGCTGTTATTGTCTTAAACTTTAATTCTGTTTTTTTTTTTTTTATTGAATATCTCTTTGCAGTTGTTACAAATTAAAGAAATATATTAGGTCTTGTATACCATAAAACGCTTAGAACAGCAATCAACAGGGTAGAGGCAGCTTAGCCGGGTTTTATTGTCCAGACTCTTGGTGATCAAACTCAAGGTCATTCTGGTGGACGTCAGCACAAACCTGCAGGGCTGCAGCTAACGATTAAACTAAACTAATGACAAACATCAGCACATTATGCAGAGTTTTCATTTAACCACTGGAGCTTCTTTTGTGCAATATAAGAAATACATTTAAAAATATTTTTAGATAATAATTCCTTTTTTAAATAAGAAAATGAAAAACTTTTAGCCTAAAATGCAGCAACTTAGCATTTATTTAGTAAACACCTTATTATTTGTAGCTAAAATATTCTTCAAGTATCTGAAAAGCTCGTTGACTTTACGTCAATACAATAAGTATAATCTGCAGATTTATTTATTTATTTATTTTTTTGATTAACTAATTAATAATTGGACGGCAAACAGTGACTAATTAATTTGTTTGTCCAGATTTTTGAACCAGCTGAAGCTAAAACTGCCAATTTGTGCCTGGGTAGATCACAGAAGTTTTCTTTTAATCTTAAATGCAAAATTCATGTATTTCTTTGTACAAGTTTGGCTTAATTAATGCTCCAAATATGTTATTTTACTGACCACTGACCTTTTTCTGAGTCTGCATACTTCAATTAATCATTGACTAAATTAGTTGACGATTATTCCATTAGTCGATTCGTCACGATTAATCTGATTAATTTGTTTCATTTTGTAACAATTTCATGTCCAGAAATCCTGTTTTCTGCAGGAACAGCGTTTACAGTCCACCAACAGCACCTATCAGAAATGAAAAACATTTATTTGGAGACTTCAAGCTTCATGTTTGTTGAAAAATCTACTGCAAGAACAAAAAACGCTTTATTAATATACACACTCTAATATATGTACCTACATTAAAAATCAAAAATAGCAGCCTATTTTTTCCATTTGTTTCATTATTTTGGTTAAAGTAAATACTTTCTAAATTTTTATTACTGCCTCATAAACATGTTTACTCCCCTCCTCTGCAGCCACAGCAGCTCTGTATAATTCATTTTTCCCCCGCAGAAACAAGGTGCTGTTTACCTATATTAGCATCGCCTCGAGACGAAATGTTATTCCTCGAATGATTTACTGCGATTGTCGCACCGACCAATCGCTCCTGCAACACAAGCAGACCTGTGATATACTGCGAGAGCCGTGATGGAGAGCGAACAATGCTCCAAACTTCATCATGAAATCTGCGCAGGGGCAGCAGCTGCATGCATTAGCGTAATGCCAGCTTTGTTCTGAGCCCCAAACGGAGCCAGACAGCGTCCTCATGAACATTCAGTGCCAGCTCTCAAACCCCTCCATTCATTGTAACCTCCTCCTCCTCCCTGCCACCCCGCACCCCCCCTCCCCCTCTCCTCCTCCGCTGCAGGTGCGTGGTCGTTCTCTGTGTCGGAGCTGGCTGCACCTGGTGTGGAGGTGGGCCGTCTCACTGCCACCGACCCTGACCTGGGAGAAAATGCACAGCTGGAGTTTACCATCCTGGACGCGGAGGAGGCGGACATTTTCAACGTCACCGGCAGAGCCAGGGAGGCCGTCATCGTGCTGAACAAGGTGAGCGGCGATGCGGACGCATGCACGCTGAATGCGCGAGAAGCAGCTGAGGTTTATCACGGAAAAACGGGCACCAAAAGCTTTTATGGTGCCCTGGAAGGGTCATTCATACCCCACTGACCTCTCCACAGTTTGTGAAGCTGTAACCACAGAGCTTTGGGTGTTTTATTGTGGTATTTTGTTGTAGACCAACACAAACTAGAGCAAAAATATGGAGAAAATTATGCATGCAAAGCAGAAATGTGTGGCACACATTTTATTAAGTCCCCAAAACTTAGTAGCTTTTCAGCAAGATAAGCTAAAACGTTAGAAAATAAAACCAAGTAAATGATTCCTTATTATAGATTGTTTAAAAGTACTAGTTCAACTGGAAAATTGTTTGACTTATAAACCTTTTTCCATGTCTTAAGTCAAATAATTTACCAATATTAAGACATTATTAGCTTAAAACAAGTCTTTGCATCTTGCTGAAAAGCGCTGAGAATATCTGCAACAGAAACTAGAGCAAAAATTCTTAGTAAAGTTTTGTGTTTCTGCGGTGAGCAAATGAAAATAGTATAGCAGACATGGCAGTCCACCTAAATTGTCAAACAGGCAAGAGGCCCCATGGTGACTCTGGAGGAGCTGCAGAGATGCACAGCTCAGAAGGGAATCTGTCAACAGGACAACTGTTAGTCATCCGCTCTGCAAATCTGGTCTTTATCAAACAATGGACGCAAAAGACAAATTTCTTTTACAGACACCTGAAGATGATGAGTCCAATTATGAGCCTCCAAGCAAAATGTCGTGTTCAATAGAAAAGACTCCAACCAGACTGTAAAAATGACAGAGGCTCTTGCTTTACAGTGCTATCTAAGTAGCCAGCTAGTTTTCACTTGTAACATGGGAAAAATGTCTTGTTATAAGTGAAATAATCTGACAATGGAGTTAGTACTTTTTAATCAACATCAGGGAATTATTTAGTTGAAACAAGCTTCTACATATTGCTGAAAAGTCACATGTTGGTTAGTTTCGCTTTATTTCAAGTGTACGAAGATATTTGCACTGAAGACAAGGCCAAAATTACTTAACAAGGTTTTGTGTTTTTGCAGTGTAGCTAGCTGTTGCGTACATCATGGCTAAGTGTAACTTTATCACCAGTTAGCTGGGTGATGTTCGTCTTAACCATTTTCTCCTTTCTGTTGCCAGCCCATACAATTCATTTATTTGCTTTTTTTGTGTGTGTATTTCTGTTGTTTTACAGGTCTTAAACTCTGTAATGATCTTTAAAATGTCTTAAAATTCTTATATTTTTTGTGGCAAGACTTTAAAATCGAGGTTGAAGCGTGAGCTCATTCACAAAGAAGAAATGTCCTGAATTTCTCTCTGTAGATGTGTGAGGCTGATGGAGACATACACCAAAAAGCTCGCAAATGTAGCGGTAGTGAAAGATGGTTCAATAAAGTTTTGACCCAGAGGAGTTTTGTACATATTTCTAAAGCATGTAATATTTTCTTTACCCACCACTTTGTGTTGGTTTACACACAAAATCCCAATAAGATGCACGGATGTTTGTAGTTGTAAAGGATGAAGCTGGAAAAAGCTGAAGGGGTTTGAATAGTTTTTTAAACCATTGCATCAGCAACACTTTAAACATCTTCTGCTGATAGTGTCAACCCACCGGTGTCCTGAAGGAAGTGATGATGATGAACTGGACATCAGCTGGTCAGAGACTCACTCATTGAAAGTGAGGCCTTGTTAAAAGAACAGGATTTCGACTTTTAGGGCTTTTGACAACATTCTGTGAGATTATCGAAGAAAGATTGAAGGACAAGATGAGGCTCGTCATTAATTAGACAGGGAAAAAAAAAATCACCCGAGCCGCATAAGAAAAGAATGAATGGAGGAAAATACCGTAAGTGAATGATGAAGTCTTCGGCTGGATCAGAACCAGAGCAAAAAATAACTCGCCGTCTCATTTTTTCTTCTTTTTTTTTTTCTTTTTTTTTACAGCTTCTGGATTACGAAATGTGCAATTCGTATACGTTTTCCGTGGAAGTGGCGAACCCGGTTGTTGACCCCCGGTTCATACGGAAAGGGCCCTTCAAGGACCAGGCGACGGTCCGGGTGATGATCCTCAACGCCGACGAGCCGCCGCGGTTCTCCCAGGCCGTCTACCACCTGGACGTGTCCGAGAACTGCCCCCCCATCTGCGCCGTCGGCCGCGTCCACGCCGTAGACCCGGACACGGGACAGAGCAGCAACATCAGGTGACCGACTCACCGTCGCTCACACACACACACACACCACTCACACACTCATTAGCCTGCGATTCCTGACTGTTCCTCGTCCCGTATCCTAGGTACTCCATCGATCCGCAGTCGGACCCCGAGGCTTTGTTCCGCATCGCCTCCGACAAAGGCTTCATCAGCGCCGTGGTAGAGTTGGACCGTGAGCAGGAGCAGTGGCATAACATCTCAGTCATCGCCACACAGAGGGGTATGACAGACCGTGCCGCCGTGGGGCCCCTGGAGCGCCGCGGCGACACCGACTCGTATTTCACCCAGTGGAGAGCAAACGGTGGATTTTTCTGTAAAAACTTGAACATTAGCGTTCATTTCCCCCCCCCTTCTCTTGTCTCCCTTCCAGACAACCCAAATCTTGTGTCAAGGGCTGTGGTTGCCATAGAGACACTGGACCAGAATGACAATGCGCCAGAGTTGGACAGGCAGTACGCAACATCAGTATGTGACTCCAGTGCCCCGGGTCAGGTCTGTTCCTGTTCAGCCCTAGCCTGATAATACACTGCTCTTCATTTTACCCACTCAGTCTCTACAGCCACTGTACTTCCTAACATTTTGGGGTTTTTTAACTACACAATTAAAGCCTCCGCAACGTTGACTCCCTGCTTGGCTTTATAAATGATATTAATAACAAGAGCTAAACATTTATCTAGCGCTGCAGTTTCCGAAACTGAACTAACTCGAGTGCAACATGCAGCCACTGCTGGACTCTGCTGATGCAATTAGGTACTTTAAAGCAGAGGCAGAAATGTTGGGTTTGCATCAGCAGTGCTGAAGAAAAAACTGTCTGTGGGGATGAGAAAGGGGGATTGTCAGCTCCTGGAACGGCTTTTTCTGCGAAGAAGTCAATGCGTGAGCAATCAAACAACGATTATGGGATTGTTTCACAGTTTGTCCACATTGCTTTGTTTTTTTGGTTTTCATTTTCTCACTTTGATGGATTTTTATTGTTATTTAGTGTGACAGACTAACACCAAGAGCTGCATATTTGTGGAGTGAAACAGAAACGAAGCAGAAATGGGTCCAAACATTGACTAAGAGTAGCTTTACTTCAATAGTTTTACTGATTCGTTATCCGTTCCGTTTGTAGTCGAAGCTCAAACATTTTGACTTTCCAGTCAGAAAAGTCAGCTGGAGCGCTCAAGGAAGTCAGACTTCCCACTCAGAACAGTGGGAGGAACTCCGGCTAGTCCCAGTTATAATGTGCAAGACTTGTCGTTTCAATTTGGCAGCTCCCCAAATCAACAGCAGTAAGGTGTGTTGGAAACATTCTCCAGTCTGACTGAGCTACTTGGAGAAGAAGAACGTCTGTGTGAAGTTGGATGAGACAAACTCTTCTCCTGTAACTGCAGCAGAATTTGGTGCTGCAAAGTGTTGAGCTGGAGATGAATAAAAGCACATTAAAGGAAGCACACCTTTAACAGATTATGAGTTTGTCTGGGCTACACAAAACATGTTTGTTACATTTTTTTTGCTACATTTTTTTTTTTTTTTGCAGAAAACCAGTCTTAGATAATGAGAATCAGTTCTGCCTGTTCCTTTCTGAATGATCTTTTGAAAACAAAAGTGCAGTTATACAGCTGTACATCTCTGAAAAGCAGTGCACAAACAACAAGAATGCAGCAAGTGGTTTCTAAATGATAAGCCAACAACAAAACACTAGTCTACTCTAGCAGCCATTGTACACAATGCATACAGCGGTAAACTCACACTGGAAAAAAGAAAATGGAGGTTCAGCTTTAAAAAATGTAATTCATTTGTGACATGTAATCAAACCAAACATGCTGGAGCTCGTTGCTCTAAGTAACGAGGTTGGGCTCCCCTGGGGTTGCTAGGTGATGGCAGTTCCTGCCTATTGGTGTTTCAAACATCCAGACACCAAGAAAAATGAACTTATTTTTTAAGTTCTTGGGATGTTGCAGAAGCAGTAGAAACCCAAATGGAAGTACAAATATGTGCAAAATTTTAATTTTGCATCCTAGGTTCCCTTTATGTTTGTAACTTGTAACAAGACATGCAGAAGTTCAACTTTACTCCATATGAACAACAGATTACACTCTGCTGGCCTGTTAAACGACTCTTGGGGAATCCCCATCAGCTCTATTAAAACGATTCTCCGGCTCTTTGCTCCGCAGGTCGTCCAGGTCCTGCGAGCGGTCGACAGGGATCAGGGAGGACAGGACTCTCCGGTCCACTTCAGCATCCCTTCTGAGTCCAGCTCCGCTCTCAACCTCTCCATCAGAGAATCTGGAGGTCGTCTCCCCCTCTTTCCCCTACAGCCGCTATTTCACATTTCACGCAGAAATTCGACGCCCGTCGATTAGTGACAAGAGAGCGCTTTGTGCTTTGCTGTGCAGTGACATGCTTGATGTGTTGTCACATCATCAGGTGTGACAGCCAGCCTGGTGCTGCAGTCGGCCTTGGAGCCGCTCCCTGGCTTCTCATCCTCTCCACTCGCCCTCGACGTGCCTGTGGTGCTGCGTGACGGGGCTTCGGGGCTGACCAACACTGGCACCGTCACCGTCACCATTTGCCCGTGTCTGCAAGGCGGCATGCAGACGGAGAACCGGGGCAGGCAGCGGGACCCGCGGTGGGAGAGGCACGTGGTCTGCCTGCCCGCGCCGTCCGCCTCGCCGTCGCTCATCTTCAGCTTGGTCACGCTGCTCGCCATGCTGGCCTGTGTCACCACCCTGCTGGGTGAGTTCTGGGGTTGGGGAGGATTTTGTGTGACATTTCTGGGAAACAGAAAACTTCCCAAGTATGTTTTTTTTTGTTTTTTTTTTTCTTTTTTGAGCGACTTGTATTTGGAAAAGACGCTGAGTGGTTGTGTCAGGCTTGCTTCTGGAACATCAGTGGAGTATGTGGGCATGTGTCTGTTCTTTGCCCTTTAGTGGTGTGTGCTCTCTCGCTGTCATTGCGCCATCAGAAGCGAGACTCCCACTCACCCTTTGAGGAGGATGATGTCAGGGAAAACATCATATCCTACGACGACGAGGGGGGAGGGGAAGCGGACACGGCCGCCTTTGACATCGCGGCGCTGCAGAGCATGCACAGGATCCAGCACATGCACAACAGCGGGAACATGTGAGTCGCTCGCTCGCGCGCCGCCGTTGCTCTCGGCTGTTTGCGTGTTCAGTTGTTTTTCGATCGCTGTGATCTTTCTCGCTGTCTCTCTCTCTCCCTCCTTCGGCACGCAGATGGTTCACCCAGCAGAATCCGCCCAGAGCCAGGACGTACAGCTGGAGCCGTCACCCACGCCCGGCTCTGGGCCCCCAGCAGCGGCCGGGCTCGGCCCCGCTCTACGGGCGCCTCTGCTACGGCGTCCACACGCTGCCCGTTCTCAGAGACTACCCGCTCGGGCCGCTGGAGGCGGGCCTCCAGCTGGGCAGCGTGACCCAAGGCCTCGCGGCGGGTCACGGCGCCAATCGTCTCCTCGTCCCCGGCCGGAGCACCTTTGAGCCTCTGCTGCGCTCGCCCGAGACAAGCCGCCGCGGCTTCGAAGCGGAGCATATGCTGACAAAGAGCGCGGGCGCAGACGGGAACCAGAGCAGTGGGGCGAACGTGGCTGGCGCCAAAGGGAAGGAGGAGCAGGCCAAGGTCAGAAAACTCTGCGGAGCAAAACAGTTACTCACAGCTCGCTGTTTATGTTTTGGGTTTTTTTTTGTTTGTTTTTTGTCTTTGAACAAGTTCCAACATTATTAGGCCTGTGAGAGAGAAAAAGCGAGTAAAGTAAACTTATAGAAAAGTCACTGAAAGGTCAGCTTACCTTACAGTGTCAAACATTTAAAGGGATAGTTCAGGATTTTTCAAGTGAGGTCATAAGCAGAGTTATAATAATTCTGGGTTTTTCATTATAATTTAGTTTTATTTGGTTGTGACTTTTTCTTTGTCTAACTCACTTTCAATTAGTTTTTAGAGTGTGTTTGCTAGTTCTTATTAGTTATTGTCTAGTTTTAGTTTAGCTTACATAGTAAATTCAAGTTTTGGTCCAGAAATCAAAAAGGTCAAAGTATTGTGGTTATATATACATCAGTTGGGTTACGAATAATCAACAGAAGATGCCAGTTTCAAAAAAATGTATTCAATTATTGTTGAACCACAAGCTGACTCTGGAATTCAAGCCCAACTTTTGCTGTCGCCATTTTGTGGACCACCACAGGAGGAGTATGGAGTGCCGTAATTTGCCGACAGCCTCTTGTATTGAGAGAAAAAAAAATCAATTCCTCATCAGTTTAAAAGGCTAATAAATAGATTCATAAACAAGAAAATGAAGGATATCATGTCTATAATCTCAGTATGTTTTAGATAAATGTACAGTATAGTTCCAGTTAGTTTAAATTTCTCCACATTAATTTCAGTTAAAATGTTTTCTCAATTTAAGTTTTTGTTATTTTAGTTTTAGCTAACTATAATGACCTTGGTTAGAAGCAGCTAATACCCTACCTGCAGGAGATAACCGTTTTATCACCTTAATGTAGTTTAGATCTAGATTAGTTGCAGAGGTCAGAGAAGAGACTAAACAAAATTGAACTTCCACCATCATACAACTATATTCTAAAAAAAATCATAGCAGTTTATGCCAACTCAGTTTTATGAACTTTGAAACATTAGCGGGTTATTTGCGACAGAAAGAAAAGGTCAGAGGTGGTGTGCCAATAATAACGTTCCTGTTCTAAACATGTACTCAACGAAACATATAAAATGTTTCTTATCCAAGTGTAATAGAAAAACAAGGGAGTGTAAAAGTCAATAAAAACCTTCACACATTGTTCTCAGAAGTGTTGCACACTCCTATAATGCTCCTATAATGAGCTCCTATAATGAGCTCAGCAGATGCACAGTTGTTAAAAAAACTGCGATATATAAATATGACTTAAGAGGAATTTGACTTCAAAATTTAATGCCTTGAAATTGGGCCTCTGCTCTTTCTGAAACTCCACCTTTAACAACATTTTTAGGAGAGTTGCATGGAGAAGTAGCTCCTGTAATGAGCCCAGCAGATATCAGTTCCACCAGGTGTTTGCTAGTTGCTGCTGGCTAGTCTGAAGGAGCTGAGCGGAGGGCTAAAGGGGGTGGGCTGCTCTTTGAGGTAAAAGCTCAGACGCTCGGAAACACAGAATGGTTGCCACGGGAGATTAAAGTATTTCTGAAACGTGCACGAGAGAATCAAGGCAACACAGCAGGAATGTTTTTGAAAAGGAAATGACATTATAACATGACGTCAAGTTGAAAAAAGTCGATTTCACCCAACATCACCTCTTTAATAACCTTCATTCAAATGTTTTACTAAGTAAGTTTATCACTCAGATTGATTACCGATGACACTCCGGCTCCCACCGCCATTCCATTCCCCACATAAATAAAAATCAGCTTCCCTGTAAATAACCATAAACTGCAACAACCTTCTTGACACTCAAGTTATTTTATGACAGCGAAAGTCTGTCCACCCTCTGGGACAAACTAATCTGGATTTATACTGAGTGAAAAGTTAATCTGATGCAGCTCCAACATTTCGTGCTTATAACCCTTTCACACAACCTGCCTTAAAACTCGTGAGCTGCATCTGTTTAAAATGCAACACTTTATCATCAAATCAATACACATCTTTTATGTCAGGTTTATAGTGTGGCCCACAGTTATTGGCAAAGATAACTGTGACTTTAAATAATTGTATTTTACTGCAATGAATATATATCTACATATAAATCTTATGTGCATGTATTCAGTAGAGTAGAAAAATTAATTTTAAGAACGTCTTCAATTTTAGTGTTACACTGTTGATTTATGAAATGTCGTTCGAGCTTTTTTTTAATGCTTTACGTTTTAGTTTGATTAGTTTCTATGGTCTTCTAACTAGAAACCCATATTTATATATATACACAGTGAGGATATGAGTGGTAGAAACATACAAAGCCAAGTTGCCATAACAACCACTGCATGCCATATACATGCCAGCTGGTTGTTTGAGAGGCATGGCGAAAAAAAACCTGGCATAAATATAAACATGTAGAGTTTGCTAAGGATTACGATGCTGTGATTTGGTCGCATGAAGGTTGGGTCAAAACTGACTTTTTGGTCCATATCAGAACCACTTAAATACAGATGGATGCATATCTGCTGTTGTTTGTAGAGACCTATGTTTTTTGGTCTTTAGCGATTAGTCTGGGGACGCACTTCCGATACCGATATCTGAGGTTTAGTATCGGCTGATACCGATCCGATGCAGAACAACAATTCTGAGTTGACTTAAAACGATAATTTTTTTTTAAAACACAGATGTAAATGCACTTAATTAGAAATGTATTAGATAACTCTGCACCAGTACAGCACACTTAAATACACCAAAAGCGTCACAAGTTTGGTCAAACATGTAAAAACAAATTTAATTTGTTCAGTCAGAGCAGGGGTGTCCAAAGTCGGTCCTGGAGGCCCGGCATCCTGCATGTTTTAGTTCTCTCCCTAGTGGTAGTAACAACCTCCTCAGCAAGTCAATGTTCTCCTTAGGCCTCTAATGACCCATCATTTGATGCAGGTGTGCTAAACCAGGGAGAGAATAAAACATGCAGGATGCTGGCCCTCCAGGACCGGCTTTGGACACCCCTGAGTCAGAGCAATTAAGAGTAGAAGAGCCAACGCAAAATAAATGATAAAGAAACTGAACCTGAAAAAAATAATAGGTTGACTACTTTGGTCAAACGTAAAAAAAAAAATGCATTTGAATTTCACTTTCAAATGGTTTAGAAAGTGAAATCAGGAATTCTAAATATGTAAAATACATAATAGTATATCATGATGTCATTCAGAGCACAAACATAGAATTACACTGAATAGATCTGACACATTGTCACCAATACCCAATCTAGAATTTTTTTCAATATCAGAGCCGATACAGATATTAATATTGGATCGTGTATCACTAACTTAGTCCGAATTTGATGTTATTGAAGTATAAACTTAGGCCAGATCAAATGTAAACAGTGAATGAAACATTGATGGAGCTGGTCGTAAGATTTCAGGATCCCAAGAGAAAAAAAATCTGAATTAATAAATAAGTATTTAATTTTTTTAAGTTCTGTAATGTTTTGGGCCTGTTTGTTTGTTTTGTTCCTCTCTCTCCAAACTCCCTGGGAGTCTTGTTGCGGTGCACGACATCAGAGACTCTTTGGGACTACTTAGATAAAAATATGGTCGACTCTGTCAGCAAATGAAAATAGGTTATCACTGGGTCCATCAACAGAAAAGCGACCCGAGAGATTATGGCCCAAATCAATACAAAAATGGTTCACCAAAGGCAAAGCCCACTTTCTTTCATGGCCACCTTCAGACCTAAATCAGTTGGAAAACCAGAGGGGTGAGATGAAGAATAAAAAATAATAAGATTGGAGTCTGAACTCTGGTCGATTTAGAGAAGTAAAGGTTCAGATAAAGGCTCACGTTGGGAAATAGTTTAGGGGGAAGTCGAAGAGCCGTCCTGTTGGCGAAAGAGGCATGGACAAAGTATGGGTTCAAATAAATACTCCAGGAATGCGTTTTTCTTCCATTTGCAATAAATCACAAGATAAGACCACATTTATTTTAAGGCTTTTCTTTTACATCCTTAACAGGAGTTCCCATGAATGTAATGAGCGCCGCATAAAGACGGCTTTGGACTGATTAAAATTTATGAACCCCAGGCGTGGCGAAGCTTCACGTTAATGCAGGAGCCTGTCTTCTAGTCGTATTTGCATGTCGGCGCTGCCATAATCAATCATTTGCATATAGGAGCATTGTTTATTGCTTGATGTGGCAATAAAAACAACAGCCGGGGCAGAAGCACTTCACCAGCCGTTAAACTGAGGCTGTCGTTGGAGGAAGTGAGAAAATAAAGTAGGTTTTATTAGGTGGCCTCAGCTGTGAAATCACAGACAGACGAACGGAGGAAACAGGCTTGTGGCAGCAGTATATAAAAAAAAATCACAAGGTCTTCAATATCATCGTTCTTATATGTGGCTTCAACTATTTATAGTGCATTCCAAATAAAATCCACATAGATAAAAACAAAAAACAGAATAAATAGCCTGATAAGATTTTTGCACCAACTCAATTACTTATGGTATAGTTTGTGCATACTGTAGTGTGTGTGTATTTATAATAAAAAAATTTATACCCTTAATAAGAAATGCAGAGTCTGTGAAATTAGCTGTTTCATATTATGGTAAATTTTTGTCGCTACATATTTTTCATTTTAACTTTCGCGTCTCAAGCTTGAGTGCTCTAAAAAATGTGTGTGCATGATCGGGTGTGTGTATCAGACGGGCGACGTCGTCACAACACATTCGTCTCCGTCAAACAGAAAATGCCGGATTATGAGGTCGGTGCCCTGGGAAAGGTGAAATCGCACAGGAGGCATGAAAACAAAAATCCAAAAGTGAAGCGAAGAAAAAAGAACACCAAATGCCTCGGCTCGGCCAAAAAGATGTTGTCAGATCAAAAGATGAGGGGATCAAATTAGACGTGCATTCCAAAGTTTCTGACAGTCATCAAGTGTAACAGTTTATTGATAAAAAGGATTCTGAAGGCAGAAATGTGGGGCTCCTGTAATGCGTGTCCATGTGTACTACAGTTTAGATTCAAAGCCAGAGTCCAACCCAAAATTCAGACCGGGTCGGGCCAAAATTATCTGCTTGTTGATTGGCTCAGGCTGCTACACAGCCTTTTTGTTATTATAAAATCGACTTTTTTGAGCACTACATCTTGTTATAATGTTATTCCCTCATCAAAATCATACCTGGAATATTGCTTTAGTTTTTTTTTCTAATACACGTTTTGACATCCTTTAATCTCCGTGGCAACCATTCAGCTGTGCAAAACGCCTGGTTGGACCTAGCCCCGCCTTCGGCAATGAAGCTCCTCCTCTGAGCTGCAGTTTCTGAGCTTCCGTCTCGCAGAGCAGCCCTCCCCCACAACTCCTCCTCTCGGCTCCTTCAGACTAGCTAGCAGCAATTAGCAAACATCTGGTGTAACTGAGCATCTGCTGAGCTCATTATAGGAGCTACTGCTTAGTGAAATGTTGGTAAAAACGAGTTTCAAAAAGAGCAGGAACTTCTTAAAGAGACAGAGGCCCAATTTTAAGGCGTTAAATTACAAAGTCAAATTTCATATATAACAGTTTCATTACAACTGAAGTTAACATAGTTACTTGAACCAACTTATCATAGTCTAAATAGAGGAGAAAGTAGTTTATCCTGTTGAGCAAAGAAAGCAACAAACAAAGAAAAAATTAAGAAGCTGAAGTTTATTAGACTGTAACAAGTGCAGCGCGGTGCACAGCACACACACGGCCCCGCCCTCCTCCGCTCTCGCCAATCACACAACCCAGAATATTTAACCTTTGACTCACCCTGCTGTTACAACAAGCAACAAAACAGAGCTGGAAGATGTTAAGCAAAATCTCGAAACAGGAGGAGTTACACTGCAAAGTCAGCAGAGTCTGGAAGTATTTTCAACTGGTAGCTGATGACAACAGGACATGAGTTGCCTTGGTAGAGTGCAGCAAATGTGTCACTTCGTCTTTGTCCTTTTGCATGGATTACTGCATCGGTGCAGCGTGTCATGGAGGAACACAGGCTGTGGTTCTGCTGAGGTGTAGGAGGCCCTTTAGTTTGTCTGCATTGTTGGGTCTGGTGCCTATCACCCTGTTCTTGACAGTGCTTCACATATCCTCTGTGGGGTTCAGGTCAGCTTATATTGCTGGCATGTCAACCCCAGTAATGTTCTCGTCATTAAAGTGTTGGGAAGTGTTGGCGGTTGCCAAATCCTGCTGGAAGATGAAATGAGCGTCTCTGAAAGCTTGACAGCAGAGGGAAGCAGCAGATCACAGGGCTCCACAGATCATTACTGACAACCCAGGTTCCGTGGTTCTGCACTCTTTCTTGGCGTTCTGCGGCCTGGTGTCTAAATTCAATGTGGAATTCACTTTCCTCTGAAACTGGTCCACTTGTTTTTCTCCTTAGCCCAAGTGAAGCATCGTCTCTGGTTCAAAACTCAGCTGCAGCCTTTGTCCAGGATATTTCTATGTGTGTGTGTGTGTGTGTGTGTGTGTGTGTGTGTGTGTGTGTGTGTGTGTGTGTGTGCGTGCGTGCGTGCGTGCGTGCGTGCGTGTGTGTGGTGACTCCAGCTGCACACTTTGTGAATCTCCCAAAAAAACTCTTCAAAGAGTTTTCCTTCACAATCCTGCACACATTTCTTTACCGTATGTTTTCTTTCCACTTAATTTCCATAAATTAGAGCTGAAGAGATTAATCGGATAAGTGATGATGAGTCGTGATTAATCGATTATTGGAATATAAAAAATTTCAATTCAAATTTGAAAACACTATCGATCCTACAGTGAAAATTAATTGTTGTGGCAACTCATATCAATTCAGATCCTTCAAAGTTGTTGGAGGTGGAGATGGCTGTTGATAGGAAAATGTCTCCTGTAGCGGTCTGTGTTGCAGTGAATTTGAAGAAGCCTCTGACTGAAGACAATCTGTTTTACTAAGACAGTCTCATGAAGAGGATGGTCAGGGTTGTCCAAAATATTCTTGACTTAATGTAAAAGTCTTTGAATCGTCATTTCCATCTCCAGAGGTTGGAGATCGCGACCTCCAACCTCTGGAGTAGTTCCTGGAACATAATGCTGAACTCTAAAACATTAATAACTTTTCCTTCATTTTTACAGTTAACTGCCACAACAATCGATAGAATAATTGATTACTAAAGTAATTGTTATCTGCAGATCTAAAATAAACAAATAAACTCTTGAAACCTAAGCCTCTGTGTTTGACAAAGCTGCATGTTTCAATACGGCCCCACAGCATGCTGCAGCCACCGCCATGCTTCTCTGTTGACACAGTCGTCTCAGGTTTGAAAGCCTCACATCGACTCCTTCAAACATCCTCCTGTTATTGCAGCCACGTAGCTTAAATCTTCACTTCCTGTGTATTTAACTTGCTGAATTGAGTCAGCCGGTTGACATTTTAGTTTATTGAGATGCGCTGACGTAATCTTGGCTACCTCTGACTCGCCTCATCGCCGCCTTTCTTTTCCTTCTCCAGACAAACCCGACAGGCCCAGAGTCGACAGCAGCCAACGTCCCAGCAGAGCTGACCTACGAGTCGTCGTGCCAGAGTCGCGCCAGCTTCTCGTCGAACCAGCAGGATGGCCGACCGGGGTCGTCCCAGACCCAAGTCAGCACCGGCGCCACCAGCACCACGGCGGACGACATCGACACCGACTCCTCCATCCCCTCCATGTCGGAGCAGAACTACTCCACCAGCAGCCAGATGAGCAGTGTGAACTCCCCCGCCTACGTCAAGGCAGACACATACAGCATAGTGGGCTCGCTGAACCCGGGCGGGATGGGGGTGTGCATCAACGGGACCGGCGCCGGCAGCAGGTTGCAGCTTCTCAACATGGCAACGCTGAAGGCCAGAGACGCGCCCCCGCAGACTTTAACCGCACCGGCGGGGTCGCTCGGCAACGGCAAAGCCCCGGCGTCCGAAGCCCCGAACCCTCAGCCGCTCCGGATGGAAGAACTCCTCAACATCCGTTTGGACC
Source organism: Poecilia formosa (assembly GCF_000485575.1). Taxonomy (NCBI): domain Eukaryota; kingdom Metazoa; phylum Chordata; class Actinopteri; order Cyprinodontiformes; family Poeciliidae; genus Poecilia; species Poecilia formosa. Next base: position 3,201,234 of record NW_006799976.1, read on the forward strand.
GTGTCACCTCGGACCTGTCGCAGCCGCCCTACGACTCACTGCAGACTTACGAGTTCGAGGGCCGCGACTCCAGGGCCGAGTCGCTGAGCTCGCTGGAGAGCGACGGCGACAAGGAGGGCGAGCGAGCAGCGGGGGGAGGTATGGACGAGCTCAACCAGAAGTTCCAGAGGCTGGTGGAGATCATCCGCGAGAGGCAGAAGGAGAAGAAGAAGACGACGACGACGCAGAGCGGTGAGGCGGCGGAGACTGCAGAGACTCAGAGACAGAGTGAGAACACAGATAAACAGCAGCAGAGATGGGATTTCTAGATCCTCTGTACCAGACGAGCGTGAGAAGAGGAAAATCTTTGATAACGACGGAGCTTAAACACACACACACACGAAAAAAAAAAATTCCTCCGACACAAATGAGCTTTCATTTTCTCCCTGACGTCAAGAATCAAAGCAACCTGGTGGCAAAGATCTGTGATCAGTGTGTCGCTTTCTCCTTCACCGGGTTTAGAAACACGAACCCAGCACTTTTCACTCTAACCATTAATAATGCAGACAGGGCTTTAAAAGTTAAAGATATAAATTATGTTTATATATATATATATAGATATATAT
>NW_006799976.1:3201852-3274380 GCF_000485575.1 Poecilia formosa
TATATATATATCTATAGATATATATATACATATGTATATATAAAGTACTCCAAAAATTGTTAGAAAATATGTGTCATCAGATAGGATGGATACTTCAGTGGATATTTCAGTCAGTATGTGACGTTTTTGGCTCTTCAGGGATCCACTAGGATGTAAACTGGAGAAGCCACATGAGTAAAATGATCAAAAATATTCATATCACTTAAATCTTCCTAACTTACAACAGGGCTGGATAATAAATCCATAGCAATATCACGGTAGACACCTGATCAATATCAACAGATAATACATCTGATATTCTATACATTCAATATATAGGATATTCACTGAACCCCAATCAAAAACCACAGAGGAAAGGCTTTAGCCAGCCAACCTCTCACAGCAAGCGAAGGCTGGTGGAATCAACTGACTCACTCCCTCTTTGGTTACCTAGCAACAAGATATTTGAAAGAAAAAACTTAGTCAATAATTATCAATGTTGACAATTATCGATATCGGCTGATGTGAAAGGCTTATATTGTGATACATCTTTCAGCCGTATCGTCCAGCCCGTTCTTACGGCAACTAACTTTGGTGTGTTTTATTGAGATTTTGCGTGATAGCTAGACTCAAAGCAGTGCAGAATTGTGAAGTGGAAGGAAACCAAAACAACAAATAAAATGGCTACCGATGGGGGTGATGTGATCTGGTAAGACCATCCACTTTGGCTTAAAATGCTTATGTAGTAGGAAAGAGACACTGCAAATCACCCTGAACGCACCGACAGTCAGGGTCAGAGTTCATAGACAGATACAGAAGCTGCAAAATAGTTGAGATTGGAGGTTATAGAGGTTCACCTTCCCTAAATATGCAGCTATAGGCACAGTGGAATAGTTTAGGTTGAAGCATGCTCTTTTGCCATAATGGCTCAGTCAAAGTCTAAACCTTAATCCAAGAATCTGTGACAAGAAAATTGCTGTGTAAAGACCCAGTAGTTCAGCGGTTTTGAAAAGAACAGGAGAAAACATCTCTAGCTGTGCAAAGCTGGTAGATTTATGAGATATTAACTCAACACTATTGGACACTAAACTGTATTATTTGCAAAGAAATGTGAAAAATAAGTTATAGTTTCCTTTCTCTTTACAAGTATGTGCTGAAAAAGAATCACACTGAAGTTTGTGGTTGTAAGGTGTCAAAATGTAGAAAAGTTTAAGGGATGGATACTTTTGTAAATCACTGCAAATCCTCTCCAGCTGAGTCTGACATCATACATTAACTATGTTAAAAAATAATTTTCCAAACAAACCTGTTCACTTTGAACGTCAACAATCAGTAGACCTATCAGTGATGCTTTTGTTCTTGCTAGAGAAAAAAAAAGGTAATTAGCATTCATATATAGATAAACATGAAGCTCAGCTGTGGTTCTTGACCAGAAAGGGTTTTTTACTGGACACAAGAAGCAGTAACGAAGCGCTCGATTAGTAGCTAGCGAAACATCGAGAACCTGCACTGAATGATGTTCACCCACACAAGAATTATTTATATTCCTCCCTATTGTGTGTCTGGAAGCTTCCTCACCTTCTTGTAAAGAGATTTATGCAACACGGAACAGACGCATTGTTCTTGTGACGGCCCCAAGACGCAGAAAGAAGAAAAAAATCTTCATTTGCTCAGAGAATACTTAGATGTTATTCACGCCTTTGACAGCGAGTCATTTTTAAAGCAATTTTAAAAATGCATTCATTATTTAGAAATGTGCTGGAATAAGTTATTAAAAATAATGACATTATTTTTCAATAATATGATAAAAAATGAATTTGGCTCCCCGCAATTGTTCCCACTCTTCATCCACTGTGGGAATTCAGCTCTTAATCATCTGTCGGTCTAATAGGATTGGAAAGCTTTCAGACTCATTTTGAAGGCACTTTTTTCATGTTTTTGCATCCTTACGTTGTTTTTTGTTTGTTTTTTTGTTTGTTTTTTTTAAGGAGAATGCAGAGACAAGGATGAGGGCCAAATGATGACACAGTGATCGCTATGCAGCTCATTGTCAGACTGCGTGGGCATCTAGACATAATGCTGCGGATTGTGGATGGAAATATGGCTGGAAATGACCAGCCGAGCTCACGACGGAAACCCATTTAATATCAAACTGGACTGCTGTTGATCTTAACCATTCACATAAATCACCTCAGCAATCATCAGTAGAGAATGAAGTGCCACAAAATAGAACCACTGAATTTCAAATGTATTTTAGAAAAATGTGTTATGTTTAAAAGGGAGAAAAGTCCTGGTTATCAAAGCAAGTCTTTGTCGGTTCAGTCGATATAGGTCGAGAGGACAATGCTGCCACCTACAGGTCAACATACAGAATACCTCGTTGTGTTAAAACTGTTAATCCTTCAGGCTGAAGGGACGCCATGATGGATTTAACCTAAATATTCCTGGCATACGCTGGAGAACCTGAGGAACAGGGCTAAAATATGGAGGTAGGAAGGCCTGAGGGCTCACAGTTTTTTTCTCATTGGAAAAAAAAAAAGTGTGTATAAATTTTTGTCACTTCAGCTCATAAAACATTTTTGCTCTAACAAAACAGTTGTGGTTGTGATTTCTTGCGCAGCCTTCAGCGACATTAAGAAATGTGTTCAACGATAAAACGTGTCGTGAAAATAAAACCTGTTGGAAGGTTTAGTGGATAAATGCATTTATTCATGAGTTTATGCTACAGTTGGTTGTTTTTGGTGCTATCCGTTCCATTTCACCCAGAAGGAGGATTCTGGAATATGTTTAACTCAGCACATTTCGAAATAACATGATTAGCTCCATGCAGATTGGGAACCAAAGTTTGTAGAAATAGGGTAGGGGGGGAGGGGGGATTTTGATGAGAACCATATTGAATCTTTTGAAGCCAAAAAATCACAAAACGAATCTTCTCTACATTAAAGAAACAACCAGATGTACTTTTACTTTTTCTAATAATTATGTCTAGTCAGTCAAATCACAGTTGATAAAGTTCAGATTTAATCTGCAGGATTTTTCAAAACGTCTGTGCCTTTGAAGTTCACAAGAAAAAAACTGCTAATTCAGTGTTCCATGTTTTTGGGACGATGACATCACAGGAGGCACAAGCAATTTTAGAAAGGTGTCAAAAATCGATTCTAAATGATTGGAGTTGCTAAGGAGTTGGACTCAAAACTTTGAAACTCTCCCTTGACAACAACAAAGGTCTTGCCCATCAAGGCACCTTCAAACCCCACCCCAATTGGAAAACTAATCATTAAACCAACAACCTAATTGAAATAATAACACCCTCAAAATATCTTACACCAGAAGATTCAGACAAAAACACAATTACTAAAAATGACCAAATTGTGACACACGCACTACTGCACCAACAAAAGTTAATAAAGTAATCGAAACACATGAATTGATCAATAGCAGTGAAGATTTGGATTTTATTCAAACCCAATGGCTAAAATGTCAATTTCAAATAAATATGGATGTTCTGATGGCATTTGTAAGTCCAGTGATCATTGTTTTATAATTGTCATTGTCACTGTTATGCCAGTCAATGTCCTCTTTGTCCTTTTAAGGTAACACTTTATTTGAAGGGGGTTGAATAAGACTGACATGACACTTTCATAAACATGACATAACACTTGTCATGAACATGAATAAGCCTTCATGAATATTTATGACTGTTGTCATAAAGCGTCATTCGGTAAATTATGACACTTTTAATACAAAGTTGACATTATTCAAAATGTCTTTGTTATGACAACTTGACATTAACCAGGAAATCATTACTGACATAAATTTGTTATAAAAGTATTATTGATTGCACTTTAAAAATGAGATAACTTTATGTTATTAAAGGTAAAGTTTAAACAGAAATGATTTCTTGGTTAATGTCAAGTTGTCATAACAAAGACATTTTGAATAATGTCAACTTTGTATTAAAAGTGTCATAATTTACCGAATGACGCTTTGACAACAGTCATAAATATTCATGAAGGCTTATTCATGTTCATGACAGGTGTTATGTCATGTTTATGACAGTGTTATGTCAGTCTTATTCACCCCCCTTCAAATAAAGTGTTACCCCTTTTAAAAAGAAATATGAAAAATGGTCAAAAGAAACATCTGCGCCTGTCCCACCAAAGGTAGCAGAGGCTCAATACAGGCCACACTACTCACTCAGCCCCAAAGCCGAAGCGATCACCGCTCATTCAGTCCCAGAGGTGAGTAGGTGTCCAGCCTGGCGATCCAGATTAAGACCGCTTTGGTTCTCTGGCCCAAAGTCCAGGTGGGATTGTCTTCCAGGACCATGACCCTGACTGAGGTCCAGCTGTGCTGAATAAAGTGGGAGTTCAGCAGGGCAAAAGGCTTCCTCAGGGAAACATCCCGTTCATGCAAAACCAGTCGAGCCAGCATTGTATTTGCCACCAGAAGGGGGCAGTGTAGTTAAAGACATATTTTAGGTTTTTCACTAACACTACTTGGACTCTTTCTGATGTAGTGATTTACAAACGTGTTAATATCCCTTCAGCTTTTTCACTTTAAAAATATGAACTAAATAATTTAACTCTTTAACTAGTTAAATCAATTGACAACCACAAACATTTGTTTTGGACATGTGATTTTATGTGATATTAGTAATAACTAAAAGTTGGGAAGTGGAAGTAAAATTATGCTTTTTTTTATACCTCCCCGACACCCAAAAAATAAAAATAAAAAACTCTGAAAAGTGTGGTGTACATTTGAACACAACCCCTGTAATACTTGTACCTCTAAATGTAATTCAGTGAAAGCATCTGCCTTCCACCTGTCCCCCTGTGTGTAATTGAATCAAAATAGTTGTCAGTCTCTAGAGGCCTAAAATGGATAAAGACGGACCCCAGAAGACCTGTGTATGGGAGCCAAGAGCGAATGTTATGGTCATATACTTTTTCCAAATGGTTTTCTCGATATAAGTTGCAGCACACATTTGAAGGATGGAATCAGGTTTAACACAAACACCAACCAGCTAGTGATCTCAAGAAAACAGGCTTTGTTATCTTGAGAAAACCATGGGGAAATTAACTTATTGAGAGAAAATCATGGAGGGGAAAAATCATGTGCAGTAAAATCCGCTCTAGACTTCCATATCTGTGACAGTAACTGCAGCCAAAGTTTGATTTACAAAGTGTTGACACAAGAAATAAAGTATGTTTCATTGTGCACCGTCATATAAAAATACACTAAAGTTCGTGGCTGTAACATAAACAATGTGGAGATGTTTTGATCTGAAAACTGATGACGTGCACATTCAATGTAATTTCTTCCTCACCTAAAAAAACACAACCTCTTTATTCAGCTTCCTGTTTTAAATGGTTATTGCAGTTAGTTGTTTTCCTACACGGCAGAAACAAAATCTTAAATATTTTTGGTTTAGTTTCTCATGCAAATATTTTAATACACTTGAAATAAGACAAAAATAACTTACAAGTAACTTTACAGTAAGGTACAGAAGCCTGTTTAGAATCAATAATTTCTTATTATTGACAAACAAATATTAGTTTCACTGACAGATTATTACTTCTAATCTTTAGAAGTAAAAAAAAGATCTGCCATTTTTATCAATATTAAGCCAATATGTCCTTAAAACAAGATGCTATATTTTGCTGAAAAGTTACTTGTCAGATACTTTTATCTTATTTCAAGTACTAAAATATTTGCACTAGGAACTACACAAAAAATATTCTGTAAGATTTACTCTTTTTGCTGTGAATAAAGGGCACATTTTTGTAATAATAAACGCTACGTTTGAGAGAAATATTTAATTAAAATTCAGACATCACACATGAGACAACATGTTTGAATAAAGAACAGGTATAAAAATGAAAGGGTGTTTTATCTGCCAGGTTTGGCAGAAACAAAAGTACATGCTTTGCAGAGAGCATCTGAGAACAAAAATAAAAGCATAAAGATCATCTCTGTAGTAAAATTACGATTTTACACATTATTAAAACATTACTGTTTCCAACATGGTTTTAAACAAAGCAGCTAAATATTATTTTCCCATTACATTTGTTTACATGGAAGACTTATGTCGCAAGATTTTTTTGATTTTTTTTTTACATTTGTGTATTTCGGTCAGATTCTGAGAATGAAGTGTTGTAAATGCCTTCATTTCCAGCCGTCCTCTTCATCTGTGCCTCTTCATCGTCGTCCTCCTCTTCTGCCACCTCGTTCTCCTTGCTGGAGTGGAGACCAAACAGGATCAGGCTCAAATTATCAGACTTAATTGCAACGATTGGCACCAATCCACAATCAGCAACATACCGTTTCTTTTGGACCACTGTGGACACGAGTAGAAAGACGATGCCGGCACCAACTATGCCTATAACCACCCCAAACACAATGAGCCACGAAGGGGTCGCAGGTTTAACGGGGGCCGCCAGGGTGGGCAGGACGCCAACGAACTCCAGAGTCGCATCATTGAGCAGGAGGATGTTGTTGATGCGGCCCCTCGACGCTCTATTGGACAAAGAAGAAAAGGAGTTTCAATTGATACTTTTCCGCACAGTGATGACATTGTGGACAGTTGTAGCAAACTGAAAAGGTCATAGGTCTCCTTTTGATGTAGATGAACGTCCAAGGCAAACACTGTGCTCCACTGAACAGAGCAGACGTGCTGTCCAAACAATTTTCAGGTTCTTAAAATTTCCACGCTCTCTTCTAAGTGGGATGTTCATTTATGTGGATTTATGAAATATTCTTGGAAGACAGAGGATATTGTTGGCCAATGGATGGAGTCACAATGTCACAATGGCCTCTGCGGTGGGGGTAGAGTTTGAGGTCTTGGGAAAAGACAAACTACAATAGTTTAAGACAAACATTTCACTCCAGAAGAGCAGTCTAGCTTACAGTCATGGAACAGTGGACCAGATCTTTGCTGTCAATGAATTGCTGAGGGGATCCTGGTTTGGTTGTTCAGGCCAGGTCTTTTTTGTGGATCTGAAGAAGACAACCAAAAAAATGTTCCTCAAGGTATTTTGCGAAGGATTACTGTATGAGGGTACCTAGGTTGCTTTTAAAGAATGCCCTGTCCTTAGACCCTGGGCTAAAGATGTTCCTGTATTCTCAGTACAAAGTCGAGCTTGTTACCAGTGCAGCTTTGTCCCTGCCTGAGATGCTGATTCTCAGTAATCGTGTTTGTTGTGTTTATGGAAAGGAGCTCAAGTTGCCATTGTTGAGAAAAGAGTGTCTGGTTTGGGAACCTCAGGATTCTGTCATTAGTTTTTTGTAGACTGTATGGTTCTACGGGCATCCAGGACATCTTTCCGGTTGCACTGAAGCAGATGGCCAAGGGTGAACTAACCAGACTGAAAGACGGTTACTGGAAAGGTAAACTACTGCCTCAGATGTCAGTGTTTCCCTTGAAGAGTTTAAGTTTTGCTCCTTAGCGATTGTAAGATGGAACGAGACTGGGATAGAACGATTGGGGCCTCGTCTGTCATTGTGCCAATGATGCTTCGATCTTTTCTGGTGAAAATAAAAAAGATCCAGGACAAGTAAAACTTGATCTCCCGGTCTGTCTGCACTCCGACTCTCAACTACGCTCAGGAGGTGTGGATCACGGCTGAAAGAACAAGATCCTGGACGGAAGTGGCCGGGATTAGCATCTTCACGAGAGCCTGGAGGTAGGGTGGCTTGCTTCTCAGCTTAAGGAGCTCTTGCTTAACGCTTGGGGTTGCAAATTAAAGTAGTACCATTGTTCCTCTGCCTTGATCACGTTTCTGACCACATCCAATCAGAGGAAACCTTGGGGCAGACCCAGAACACCTTCGAAGGCTCTTTCATGGATGGATGGACTTGATTTAAAACAAACCAACTGCATCTCTAAATCATGTGGTTTTGTGATTACCTGACAGCCAACTCCACGCTTTCTTTGCCAACAAGACGTGAGGGGTCGTCAGGTGACGTGACCACAAACCAAAAGGACACTCTGGGAGTCTCATCACACACGAGGATGTTTGACACGCTGGACACAAGACAACAAACATGACGTCACCTTCACAAACCACCACTCGCATATCTCAAAAGGTTTTTTGTTTTAAAAATGCCTAAAAACAAGCATGTGGACGTTTCCTTACTTAAATTCTAGGTCCAGGTGATGGCTCATGGCAAAAGCAATGGCTGCTTGGAAGAGGAACCGTTGATTTCTATTCCACTCATACTGTAACATAAACCAAATTTTAAAAAAAAGAAAGAGCTGTTTTTTCATTACAGACACAAAGGGTTGTGGGTGACAGCATGGACCTTGTCCTTACACATGATGACCACATCTATTTTATGAGCATTTTGGATGAGTCTCGTGCATTTCTGTGTTGTAAAACTTGGACAAAATAGTAAATTAGTTTTCACACAAGTTCTGTTTTGGGAAGGTGCAAAGAAAATGTTGCTAATTCGAGAAATGATGTACATATTTGATTAGTCTTAAAAATAATAATAATTTTGAGTTTGATACCAGCTAAACAAACAGATAAAACTGCTGCTCTCTCAAAATAAAAAATAAAAAAACTCAAAAGGTTTGGCACCTTGGTGGAAGACAACTTGCTTTCACAACAGATTTCATTTTCTCTCTACTTCCTCTGACATGGTTTTATTGTATTTTTTTTTTCATTTTCTTCTGCTTCAGGGCCTTCATTGGCCATAACGCGCTCCTTTCAAATTGTTGTGTTTGTGTCGTGTTTATGACTTCATATTGCTCAGCCTTAATGGTCTATGAACACGTGTGCAAATTACCCAGGCCACATGCCTGCATTTATTTATTTTTTCAAATCATTTCGCAAAGTGAGAATGAAAACGCAGAAGTCATTAGAAACATCCCTCTAACTCATGGGCTGCCTCCACCGAAGGGTGTTTCTCTCTTGCGCAGCCCGATCCTTGCTCTAATGTTTGATTTTGAACTGCGTGCAGATAACAGGACAGATGGCGTCTTTCCAGATGGATGCCCCTGCTGCGATAAGCGACAAGATTTTGATCTGCTGCTGACCCCAGTGGCCTTTTTTATTGGGTGAGCAATCTGAACATGAGCAACCCTGATTTTTAATGTTTGGTTTAAACGGTAAATCCCCACCACAACTAAATCTTACATTGTTGGTTTAATATGTGCAAAATGTGAATGGAGTCCAGTCTTTGAGGCTGAGTTAGCGTAAGTAAGGAAATATTTATTTTTGTCTCCTGATTGGAAAAGAGAAAAAAAAAGGGAAATGACCTGACAACGAGGATGGCACACTTTTCAAATTGTTCCATAAGATTCAAACTTTTCCAGCATGCTGGGGTTTAAAAGTAGTTAAAAGCTGATTTAGATTAATATTTAGATTGATTTATTCTTAACAAATGGGGCAATGCACACTAAGCAACATGAATACAACATGTAAATATTTAGCCAGATTTAGCCAGAGAGGCTAATTTTCATCTATAGTTCCCGAGAAGGTTGACGAAGGAGATTTTTTAAAATTATAATTTAGATGCATAGCAACATGCATGACCTATGATTTATGACAGGTTTCAATGTAGTGCTAAAAGTAGTAGTAGAAAACATTTATAATAAAATAGAAACCAGTCACAACCATAAAAGGGGAACAAAGTAAAAACAGCCAATTTAAAAATTATTCAAAACATGCTGTGATTCCAGCATAGTGATAATAGACCCTCAATGAATCATCTTAAAAGATTATTGAGATCATTTTATCATGAGAGATGCAAATAAAGCACTAAAAAATATAGGGCCAAGAACAGAACTCTGTGGAACTCCATACTCAAGGCTACACAAATATAATTTGAAGATTTTTCTCTGTTGTCTTGCTTCCTCGTTGGTTATTCAGATAAAAATCCCTTTAGACTTTGAGCAGTGGAATAAAATGGTGAGGTTGAATTAAAAGAAGAAACTATTCACAGGGTAAACATGAAACTGAAATGCGGTTTAAGGTATGATTTAAAGACTCAGTCACAGTAAGAGTAGCGATGTTGTTTTGACAAATCTATAAAATGTCTCTTGAGGCTGATGGCAGAAAACCAGTGAAGAAACTCCCCAGGAGACTTTGAGCCACGACTCGTAAAAATTATTGATTTGCAGAGGTTTTGAAACGCAAAAGCAAGTGTAGCCTCTTAAGATGCTTTTCAGTACCTAAATCTTATTATAAATGGTAGAAAACATACAAAATACCTTATTCAAACGAATTAAAGCAACATTGTGTGCAAAAAACTAACGGTGTGAAGATGCGGTTACTTTTTTCAGCTTCAGGAACTGAAAATCTTGCAAATCTGGTCTAAATAACATTAAAATATGTCAAAGTTATGCAGCTTGAACAGTTGCTGGGGTTCATCGAATGGACCCGATATCTGTTTGGATCAAATTCAGAGAGGATTAATGACTGAAAGATGTCAAACTGCAGCAGGTTTTGGATCTAAATGAAAAAAAGGCCTAAACGTCCTAAAACAGTTGTGAGAAAGGTAGGTGAGCTATATAGGCTGATCAAATGACACAAATGTCTTAAAGATTAAATTATTTTTAATCTCAGCATCAACAGATTAAAAACTGAAGTCCATGAAGTCACTTTGGGAGAGCGCCATGTTTACATACATTTTTATGTAATCAGTGGAGGAAGACTTTTTAAGAAGATGCAGTAAAACAAAAATATATACATACAGCTTTATCTCCCAGAGCGGTTTTGATGCTGAGTCGAACTTTGAAGCCCTCGGCAGCATCTGAAGCAAAAAAAAAAAAAAAAAAAAAAAAACAAGAAGAAGAAAATATATTTTTAACAGATGTTTGAAATTTCTGTCCCAGCATTGAGATGAAGTGCTCAACTTCAGAATAACTTTTAGATTAATTCACAATATTTTACTAACTTCTGCCGCTGTGAACCAATAAGAGTTTTGCTATCACTGTAGATAAATAATGTAACTGTTTATTACGAGGCAAGAATCTGAGTTATGTCCCTAATCTGACTGCGTTCCAGTAAAGGGAGATTAGAAGCTGAATGCCACTCTGACCGCAGAACAAAATAAGGCAATAAAGTCTGAGAAATGGGTTCATTTCACAGAGTATGACAGCTTAGTGTCAAATTCAAATGGATATTATTTAACTAGAATTGAGCAAATAACTTACTTGGTTTGCAAAGCTGTGCAGCCAAAACAGATGGCAGGCACAGGAAGAAAACGATCCTTCCCAACATTTTTCTCAAAGCAGGTGAAACTTCCCAGGCGTTTGGCGTTTTCTAGGCGTTCAGCAGGAACGTTCCTGGATAAAGCTGATGTTTAATGGTTAAATCAGGACACACCTGCACTCATTTGTCCGCCTTTGAGGAAATGGCAGCCTCTGCTCTGTCCTGCGTGTGGCTAAAGAGGGCTTCCTAGAGAACCTGGAGAGAGACCAACCCACTGGGGAGAAAAACGTCCACTTCAGTTCACGTTGGACAGAAATGTGTGTGTGTGTGCGTGTGTGCTTGCGCACATGTGTGTGTGTGTGTGGGTGTGGGTGTGTGCGTGTGTGGTGTGTGTGCGTTTGTTTGTAATACCTTGTGGGGACCATTTTCTTGACACATACAATGTTGTGGGGACCCACTGCTCCTTGTGGGACCGAAGCCTGGTCCCCACAAAGGGAAACGCTGTTTTTGGATCAGGGGTCAGATTTAGGACTAAGGTGTGAATTGAGTTTTGGTTAGGCTTAGGGCTAGGATAAGGGTAAACTTTAGGCTGTAGAAATGAATGGAAGTCAATGGAAAGTCCCCACAAAGATAGCCACACAAACGTGTGTGTCCGTGGTGTGTGTGTAACCCAGAGCTCCACACCTTTTCACAAAAAGTTGCAGTACTCAGCTTGTTTTTTGGAAATTACATCCCATCTCTATCTAACGAAGTAAAACGTTGGTTTGCACACAGCTCGATATCTTGAGACTCTGCTTTTTTTTTATTTCTCTCTCCTGCCAGAGACAGGTTGTACTGTTCTGGTTCTCCTCTCTTTTGTATTTCTCTGTTTCAAAGCTTAGACCTCACTATTTCAGTGAGCTCTGCAGATTCAAAACAACCAACTAAAAAAAAAAAATGCTAGACAGCAGAAAAATCTCAGTGACTCATTAAAATCTCTTACAGCAAGAGTTATGTAAATGTAAGGTTAATTATCCATCCCACCCTGATGGCTTTGTGGTTAATTTTTCAACTACTTTATCGTGATTTCTGCTTTTCGGCCATTAAAAGCAATCTACGTTGACACAGGGGCCCAGTTTCTGCCTCACAGGCTGCATTAAAGCGACAGCAGACTATACCCTGAGTGTAAAATTCAAACCATAGTTAACCACCAAACTGTGACCCTACAATAAATGACCTTTGCTCCTATAATGTTTTACGGGAAAACAGGAAACACCCGGGAATGATGAAGCAGTGCGAACGTTTTTTACTGTACTTGTATCATTTTGAGTTTTACGTCTTGTCACGTTCCAGATACAAACTTTTATAAGGATTTTATGTAATAGACCGACACAAAGTCGTGCGTCAGTGTGTGGAAGAAAACTCAGATTTGATGGAGAGTGAACATTAGATCTCAAATCTTGCCACAAATTTGAGTTTTTGACTAAAATAAGCCATAATTTGCCTTTTAATCTAAGATATTTAATTGTATCTCTGGCATAGGTTTAGTGTTGAGTTTCATCCAAACGTTTTACCACAGGGGCCAGAACTGTCAGGGTGGAAGTATTCACAAAAACTACAGTTTTTTTATGAATTAAAAATTAATTTTTGTATAGTAATCGATATAAAAAATTTACAATAATGTAATGAAAGGAGTAGGAGGATTTCTGGTGAAAAGTGATCTGTAACTGACAACATAAAAATGACTTGTTTAAAATAAAGGACAAATAAAACACAAAGTACCAATTCTTTTTTTTTCTTCATCTGCATTTATTGTGTGTATTCCCAGCAATAGAAACAGGATGCAGGTCATTCTTGAGACAAAACGTCCTGCTTTATTTAGCCCGGTGTAACAAACAGGCGAGGTCAGTTCAGCTCTTGAACAGAAGTCACTGAACATTTCCGTTCTTTTTCACATTGAGGTTTAAATGAAAGCAGAAAATGTGGTTAATAAAAAACACATCTTGGGTTTTCCATTTGAAGCAGATTTTAGTTTGTGTACATTCTTGTGTCATGAAAATGTCATCCAAAACTAGTTTTCTAAGGAAGCTGCCTGGAAAGCTGAGCTATATTTTTGCCATTTTTGTCAATTTGATTTTCTTCTGGGTTTGTCCTGTCAAGCTTCCATATTGTCAAATATATTGTTACACAAAGTTATTTTTTTTAATATATGACAGATTTTAAACTGTCACATTAATGTTTATTGGTGGATAGTCTAAACTTCAGCTGGCTATACATTAACGTTTACAAAAAAATGCATTTTTATCTCTCTTTTCTAGATTAAACCAAAGACAGGCAGTGTACTTTTACACTGCAATACACAATCACCCATCCACATGCAAACACACACACACACACACATTCATACACCAATCTTCGTTTGGTGTAGTGTGGTGGGCTCCAGCCAGCGACCTTCATGATCACATGTGACTCATCTTCTCTCCTCGCTCTCAGTGTTTGAATACAATTACGTACAAAATACAAAATATCTTTTAGAAAATAATGGTTCGTTAGTTAGCAAACTTTAAATTATTATAGTTTGACAAGTTTTCAAGTTTCCTCTTAAAATCTATATTGCAGGTTCTGTTTCTCTTTAAGTTATGATTACAATGACATAGTGGACTGCATACCAACAATCTGGCTAATAGAATCAATTTGCATCTGTTACATACCACATTATTTTTAATTTTAAGAATTATGACTTTTCCCCCTTTTTTTACATAAAGCAGTTGGTCACCCCACTGCCTCCCTCTCTCTGGAGAATCAAGCTCGTGTCATAGCAAGGTATACATATATTTGTTTGTTTATTTAGGTGTGGCTAAAACTATTATTTTTTTCTGGGGGTTGCCACTGTAAGAGAGACATGACCAATAATCATTTTTTAATGTAACAAAAATACACAAAAACAAAAGTATCTCTATGACTTTGTGCAGGGGAAAGGCAAATAAACAAGCCAATATAACGATGAATAATAATAATTTTAAAAATTGCTTAAACTAAGTCATATAGATTGTTTTCGGAGGGCATCAGGGGAACAACATGAAGAAATTGTTATTTCTATCGTCCTTCATATTTTCTTTGCATATCAGAGTGAAAATACACGTCAAACACAGTACTATTATGAATTAATACACTTTAAAATGTGTACCATTGCAGCAGAGCAAAAAAAAAAAAAATCCTTATGTTGTCGGAGGAAAAAAATAAAAACGGACATTTATTTCCTGTGCTCTGTCGCCCCCTTGAGGCACAGAGCGGTATTGCTACAATCGGCCACAATAGGCGGTGGGAGTGGACAAACCCAAGCCGAGCCAGCAGCTTGGCGGTGCGTCTTCACGGGGAATCACTCTTGTTTGGTGCTGATACCTTCCGTTGTTCGCCAAACAGGAGCCACTTACTTGGAGGAAGGATGTATTGATCTGTTCGCCCGCAGAGTGAGCGCTTCCCCCAGCGGATCCCTCCATGCGTCACCCCCGGGAATGGATCAGGAATCCGCTGCGGCGTCTGGGGCCAGTTTGATCTCCCTGACCGAACATGAGCAGAGGTATTACTCAGGTCTCCACGCTCTGTGCCAGGCTGACGCTCCGGCAAAGCTGTCGTCCAGCAAAGTGGCGGAGCTGTTCAAGGCGTCTCAGCTACCTCCAGAATCCCTGCATAAAGTGAGTGATCACATGTGGAGGTGAGAGGGGCTGCGGCTGCATTGGCCAGAGGAGCCCGGAGCTCTCCTCTGTTACATGATGGCAAGCTATGCGCTCAGTATCCATGTAGGTTTTATAGGTGATGAAACAATCGAGGAGCCCAGTCTGTCATCACAGCCAGGCATCTGGATGAATGTCTTCACTATCAGCTGCTCCTCTCAATTCACAGTCAGATGTTCAGGCCTTACGTTTTTGCTTTAATTTGTGATGTTGAAGGCGATTCTGCATAGGGCTGGGCATTTATCGGGTCTTTTGTCATTTATCAAGATAAATTTCTTATCACGATAAGAATTTTGTTTCCTCGTTGTTGATAAATTCCAATTAACTTTAGTTTTTTTTTTTTTTTTTTTTTAAACGTATTGTCTGGGATTGATAGTTTCACTATTTTTTCCCATTGTTTGTTCAACGAAAGCATCAATAAATACCAATAAATAGAGTTATGGGCTGTAGTAATACAGATCACATTTCTTTACGTGACTGGTGTCCTAAAAAAACAATTTACGTGACAAATGGGAATGATTTTCAAGAGCATTGTTTGTGTTTGTGGGGCAGTAATTGTTGTGACACCCAGCCCAGTCATACAATTATTTAAAAAAAAAAAAGAATGTAATAAACGGTACTTGTCAGTTTTATCGTTATCACAACAGTACCGCAAAATATCATGATTAAATTATAAGTTGGTATCGCTTACCTCTAATTGTGCATGTGTGAGGGTCTGGACTGAGCTGATACTGGTATCAGCTATAGGAATCAGGGCTTCTGTCCCTTTAAGAGGTTCCACTAATGCCTGCAATTTCTCACAGCTCTGTATGTGAAGCTTGCTTCTGTTGAATGAACCATCTCAGAGAACATTGACCATGGAAATTTATTGCTGTCATGTTGTTATTGGGAGCTGCACAGACTGATGCTCACAGCCTTATGTTATATCAAATGTAACATTTATGATTTTGAAATTTGTGTAAAGGCCCAAACTTTTTGTCACATTACAAGCGCACACCTTGTTGTATTTCATCGTCATCACACGTGGCAGACCAGCTCAATTGATAACAATAGAAGAAAAGTGAAAAAAAAAATGATTACATGACTTTAGGAATTTGTTACACATACAAAAGCTGAAAAGTGTGGTGTGCTTTTCAAAGTTACATTTACAATTGTTAGCTAATTTGCGTGTCTTGACATCGTTAACCATTCTTCTTTAAATGGAGTTGATGTCCACAAACATCAGACGGAGACAGATTTCTAAGCATCAATTTTTATTTATTTATTTATTTATGTGACAAATTCCTTATTGGATTTTGGTCTGGGCTTTAACTGGGCCATTTTAACTAATGATTACGTTTTGATCTAAATCCTTGTCCTGCTGGGAGGTGAACATATTTTCCTCTAGGATTGCGCTTTTTGCTCCCATCAACACTGAGCAACTTTACTCTTCCTGCTAAAGAAAAATAAAACTTTGACCTCTGAGGTTTTAACTCATTCTGTTGCATGAGAATAAGTTTGTAGCTCATTGTTATGAGCAATAAAGGTACATGATACAGTGACATGATATTTAGAGCTTGCAACACTTTTCAGTTTTATTTGTAACAGGAAAAACAAACATAAGTTTATGGTTGTCACATGATGTGTCGAAAAGTTCAAGGGATGTAAATACTATTCTAATGCACTAAAAACCACAAAAAGTCTTTTTTAAAATAGCAAAAATCACATCTTGTTTGTCGTTTACCCAACTTATTTTTTGATGTTGTATAAGACAAATTTTAAAGCCTGATCCCTTGGTTAAAACACATCATCAGATCCTTTTGCTGAGCCATCACAGAAACAAAAATAAATAAATAAAAAATGTTCCTGAGCCCCGATGAACACAACGCAGCATGTTGCTGCCGTTTCATGCCCACACTCTGTCCCAAAAGGGCCGACACTCCCATTGTGTGTCTGTGTGGGTCTCAGGAAGTTTGGCACAGAGCTGCGCTCGCTTCCTTCCTGTCCGGCCTGGAAAGCCGCCACCTCTCCGGGGGTGCGGCAGAGTGCAGGGGGGGTGATTGACACAGAGCCCTCTGAGCCGCCACTCGGCCCTGCTGCAGGATGCCTGCAGGATCATTCTTGGACTCGGTGCATTCTTTTTTTCTCATCGTGTCGCTGAGGGTTACTTCCTCCTATATGTAAACGCCCAGTTTGCATGTATAGTTTTACATAAATATTTAATACTCTGTTAGGACATAAACAAATAACCATTTTTGACAGATCCTGTGTGAATGTTTCATGACTGCTGCACTACGCCAACCCAGATTACTGAGGAAGGATCTTTTCTGTCCGACTCGTGTTCACAGCTGATAAGTGGAAAGGCATGACACTCCCTCCCGCCGCGGGGAAACGAGCCGACATGCAGACGGACTTTGGGTCCCGCTGCTGCTGGCTGAAGTAATTTCATTATTTTCACCTCCGACCAGACAAAAGATCCCCAAAGCATTTCATCAGGGCAACATAACATTTATAACGGCCAGGGTGTGTGTTTGTGTGCGCGCTCCAAGGCATGTTCAGATAAAATACCGTTGTTCAGATCAACAGCTGCAAAACTGGTCCGACTGAACGAGGTGTGAGATTAGTACTGGTGGTTTGATCCTTTTGCTGTGCTTGACTCAAATATGCATCAGTAAGTCTTTATGCAGTCATTCAGTTCCAGCAGTTTCCAAAATACAACTTGGACCTCTGCTAAGGGTCAAAAGATAAGTGTAAAGGGGACCCTTCTATCTTATCTAAGGTACTTCTTTGGAGGGAAAATATGCACAAAAAATATTGAATTTTTTTTTTAAGCGGTAGCATGATGTAAAATCAACTCTTTTGAGCTTTGCATCATGTTGTAATGTTATTCCCTAATCAAAAATAGATCTGGAGTGTTGCCTTGATGCTTTCATGCATGTTTGAGAAGTCCCTTAGTCTCCATGGCAACCATTCAGCAATGCAAAACACCTGGGTGGGTCTAGCTCCGCCTTCGAGGATGTAGCTCCTCCTCTGAGGAGTTTGCAAGCTTCAGAGCTTCCGCCTCACAGATCGGCCGTCCACCGTGACTCCTCCACTCAGCTCCTTCAGACTAGCCAGCAGCAATTAGCAAACACCTGGTGGAACTGCACATCTGCTGAGCTCATTATAGGAGCTGCTGCGCAGTGAAACGCTGGTAAAGCGGTTAAAGGGTTAATAGAGGAGCCATGTTGTGATGACTTCCCGAAAGTTCAGTTTCAGAAAGAGCAGGAGCTTCTTAAAGAATCAGAGGCCCAATTTCAAGGCATGAAATCACAAAGTCAAATTTCTTTTACATGATACTTGACATGTAGAGCATTTTTATACATAGTTACTTGATTGTGGTATGAAATGATACTAAGTGGCTGAAAAACACATAATACTACTTCCTTAAAGGTTCAGAGTAATTGTGCCATGCATTTAATCCCAGGATTATTTTTCATTAAACCAAGATGTTTCTTTCTAATAGTAGGACATCACTTCAAACTTTGTAAAACCATACTGAAAACTATTAATTAATTAAAATAAATAAATAAATAAAAATCAGTTTTCATGTACATTTTAATACAAAACAGGATGTCAAAAATTAGTTGTACCCATCTCATTCAAAAATCGGAAAACTCTTTATTGGCATTACAACAATGGCACCCTAATCGTTAGCTCCCTTCTCAAATTCTACACTGATATTGAGAAGAGACAAGTTGATGAAATTAAAAGACTGAACGATTCCTGCTGAAATTCAGGAGGTTTGTTTTAAGTTCTGCAACATATGCTGTTTTATGCCTTCTGTGTGGTTGCCAATGGAAAAGCTTAGTCTGAAAAACAATTAAGGGCTTTAGCTGAATAAAGGTGTTTAAAAGGCTTCCCTCTGAGTTTTTGGAGGCGGAAAAGGACAATGCTGCATGTCTCTGGCAGCTTGCAGCATTTCTTTCATTGAAAAATGTAATGATTTCCTTGTGTTTGAATACATGGGTGAGAATTGCAAGTTGTTTTTTTTAATGCCAGTATTTGGTTATGAGTAGAATAAGAATCTAAAGCTGCTTTCTACACATGTATCTTATATGAAAAGCTCCGTGAGGCTTAGCATGTGAGGACATGGATATTTTGAGGAAGTTTTAGCTAATTTGTTCAACTTCCTACCTGAAATTTAATCCCAGCCTACTTCCATTTCATTCTCTTGTTCTTAAACATTCAAAGACTGAGACAACGAATAATTGCCAGCAAGTTTGTTTTTGTTTTTTTAAGAGCTCAATTGTTAGCTGGGTGTTAGCTCAATTGAGCTAACAATTGCTCAGCTGAGCAGTTGTTAGCTCAATTGCTAGCTCAAGGAAATCTGTTGGTAGATTTCATTCATTGGGAGCCATTTTACTGCAGTAAACTATAGTAAATAATTTTTAAATTGGTTGGCTGTCGAAACAGGAGCAGGAGCCACCTGAGCAGCTAGCTTGTGCAAATGTTCATCAGAACGGACAGAGCTAACACAAGATATTAGCATTTAAGTCAATATCTTAAGCACAGTAAAATAGTGGCACTTAGCTTAATGGTTTGATGTGTTGTATTACACTGTGTAGTGTTTTCATAATTGCGTACCAGCTGAAAGGTGCTACAAATAAATAAAACTGCCTTGCTTTGGCTAATAGAAGATGCTAAAGCTAGCTTGGAATATAAGGTGTAATCTTTTTATTTTTGTTTTAAAACAACAGAAAATCGCCGTCGTGCAGTGACCACTCTCTCATGTCATGACAGCAAAACTAAGACGAATTTTAATGCTGTTCTAACATCTTCCTGTATTGTAGTTCGGAATCAGCCAAAACTAGCACTAGCTGTTCAAACAAAAGGCTTATGGACAACAAAATAAAGTGATGGAAATGTAGGAACCAAACTGCTGGGGAACATTTAGAAGGGAAGAAGAAGTGAACTAAAACGTTGGTGTTGTGCCATCTGCCATGAATATGTTTAACCTCCTCGGGACACATCAGGGACTTGTCAGTCTGGTTTGTCAAGGCCTCAGCCGTCGCTCCTCAAATAATCTCCTCATCAGTCCTTCTCACACACACACACACGCGCACACACACGCACACACACACACACACACACACCCCCACACACACACACACACACAGAGAGAGACTTGGCCTCCGCTGTGTGTTCCGCTTCTGACTTGTTTTGGATGCCCTGTACTCTTAAAGCTGTTGTATGAATACAATGCGGGTCAAGCAGAATTAATCTCTCGGGCAGTCCTGTACTCAGCCGGACCTTTAACATCATTAGGCAGGAAACACAAACTGTCTGTTCATCTTTGCATAAAAATAAAGTTTAAAGAAAGAAAGCAGTAATTCTGTAAAATGTTTTTTTAGGAAGAATTTTGTTAAAGTAAGTTTTTTTAAAAGTTATTTCTAATGATGAATGTAAGTTTTATGTAGCGAGGGAGCTAGAGTTGATCTGTTGTTGCCACAAGAAAATGGATGCCCTTAAATATGCCTTTCTGTTTGTTTTGGTGATAAAAGTTGGTTTCAGTTTTCAGACAGACTGGGGTTATTTCAAACACTTGTTGGGAAGTCTTCAACAATCACAAAAATGCACATTATTGTCCGTCATTTGTGCTACAATAGAATTCTGGAACAAGGAGGAAAAATTAGAAGTTTATGGGTTTTTTAGGTTGCTGTGAACAGCTATGGATTATGCTTTTATTTCTTTATTATTTCTTTTCTGAAATGAAAATTTCTTTAATGAGCTGAAGTACTTGCATGAAAACTATGAAAAGACATTTAGTCATTAGTGTTTTAGTGTTTCTTGACCGCCCTACATACACCCTAATCTTCTTTGCTCCCCTCAAAGCGGCCATTGTCCCTCTAATCATGAGAGTGCAGCATAAACCGATCCCTCTGCGCTGCTTATCCCTCACACACCTTTTGCTCTGCCTTTATTCTGCTTCCACAGCCTGTAGTTTTTAACTACCCCTTCATTTAATCCCAATCTAAAATAACCACAAATCCCTAGCCATACATACCGTATACGTCCAAACATACATATGGTATACTGTAGTTTTTACGGGATAGCCAAGCATAAAAACATGCTTTTCACAGTATGCTTGCCCAAGCATTTATGCTAAAAACTCCATTTTGTTTTCATTTGAATTGTCTTTATTATTATTATAATTATTTCTGTCTTTCCCAGGTGACAGAGGTGTGTGGCGCAAAGCACCTGGGTTACTTCGGTACAGCCCAGTTCTACATCGCCCTGAAGCTGCTAGCAGCCGCCCAGTCCGGTCTGCCCGTCCGCCTGGAGAGCGTAGCCGGCAGTAAGTGTTGTTGTCGCTCCGAGAGAGAAGGCGTCTTACGGGAGCAAAAGGGGATCAGGAGATTATCTTAACGTGGCGGGATTTCGGTCTAATCTGGATGAAAGGGGGAGTTGCTTGGCGAACGCTAAGTGGGTTTGCCCTCGTTTGAAAATAGCGAGCAATCAGTCACACCCCGACCGCAGAGGGAGGGTGTTTTCCTTGCAGCATCACAGAGATTTCTGGATTATAAGGGGAAATGAACACACATACAGGAAATCAATAAACAGCCCAATTTGTTCAAAATAGTGAATATGTATTATTCCTAACGGCTCAGTGACTTATTTATCTGTGTAATTGGAATAAATGTTGTTTTGTATTTTATACGTTAAATGATATTATTTAAATTGGGGATTTTTTGTTAATTTTTTGTTCTCAATGTGAGACGTTTCAAAACTTTTTAAATATTTTAGTTTATCTTGTCCCTGCTGTAGAATGTGGAATACTACCAAAAGACTTTATTAATAATATTTAAAAAACGATTTCATGTAATAGTGAATTGAAACTGTCTCCTTTAGTTCATTTGTATTATTTTTGTTTCTAAATTTTGGTGCTGGGCTGGAAAAGTTTGAAAACCTACCTTGAAAGTGCTTGAACTTTGCTGTGGGGAAATGTGTCCGAACCCTGCTGACGCTGTCTCTGCAGATCTACCTCTGCCCAGATTCGCTGGGCTTAAGAATGAGCCGGCTCCTCCTGCCTCCGACCCCCAGGGGGCGCCGTCTGGTTCTGTGGCCTGGAACGCTGCGGACAGGAGCTCCTTCAGACACCTGGAGGCCAATGCAGACAAGAAACCTGTAAGCGAATATAAAACACGTACTGCCGATGACGACCAAACACAGATATATTTACAATCAACAACATATGACTTTAAAATCGTTACTGCTTTATATCTAAACAGTTTTACAGCCAAATCGTTGGGGCCCTGTTGGGTAAAAGACTGTTAAGCTAGCCTGCTGATGTCAATTTTGTGTTTTATGGCTGGATTTGAACTGTTCTTTTTTTAAGATTTGAATAAATTTCTAAAACAAGTCTTTTATTGTGCAAGTTTAGACTTCCTCTACTCTACACAGGGTCAAAATTATACATATAGGCTCAATGTAGTGAATGTGCATAAGCTATCAGTCATCATTGTGGTCGAGTTTGTTTAAATTGCCTAGACCCAGTTTCATCTCATTGCAAAAACACAAAATGTTAACCAAGTATGTTTGCAGATAGTTTCTAGTACAAATTTCTTTGTATGTTTGAAATAAAACAAAACTAACTTACAAGTAGCTTTGTAGCAAGATTTTAGAATTTTTTTAAGCAAATAATTCCTCAATATTGTTGAAAAAGTTCTAGTTCCACTGGCAGATTATTTCACTTATAACATGGGGAAAATGTCTTGTAATAAGTGATATAATCTGCTAGTGGAACTAGAACTTTTTAATCAATATTAAGGAATTACTAGTTTAAAACAAGCTCCAACGCCTTGCTGATAAGTTAGTTTTGTCTTATTTCAAATTTACTAAGAAATTTACACCAAATATACTTAGTAAGATTTTGTGTTTTTGCAGTGTTCAGTAATTTTTTATTTTTATTTATTTTTTACCAAAAGAATATTTAGTCCAAAAAATAGTTAAGCCATTATGTTAGGAAGGCGACGATATGTTAGAAATCCCTCCACTTTTGACCCTGTGTAAAACTAAACACACCGCTTATAGTGCTTTCGCTGCTTCACTTGAAAACACCCACAATCCTCCGCTGCGTCACCATCACAGTCACAAATATGACACGGTCAAGCTCCTCCCCCTCCAGGAACACAAACTGTAACAAGATGTTAATTAAAAATGGTTGTTATTATCGGCTATCAGACCGATACGATATGTTTTATCGGCCTGGCTAATGTTGGCCGATAAAAATACTAGAAAAATATCCCAAAGTGAACCATACGAGGGGAATCTTCACTCAGTGTTTTGTGCTGCTTCTGTCTGAAGGAGCCGTGGTCTCCACCTCGATCGCCGTGCAGTTCGCCACCTCGCTCTCCTCTGACGTATCGCAGCTACCCCTACTCAAAGCAGAGGAACGGCGTGGATGCACAGATCTGTGAGACAGCTTTCTTCTAAAGTTTCTTTCTATCAGACGTGTGCAATCAGTCGGTTTCTGTGTTTTGTTTTGGGTTTTTTTCCTCTCCTCGTCCTGCAGCCTACGACGGCAAACTGTCGTCGCGGTCGATCGTTCAGCTGGAGCAGCACTCCTCGCCCGGCCACTATGTGAACAAACCCGCTGCTGAACATGCAGCCGTGGCTCAGGTAGAGTCCGTTTTTTCCTCTTTTTTTTCACTTTTAAATAGCAGCATTATGGCATCTGTGAAGTTTGACTTCACAGTTTCACACATCTGCTCAGGCTTCTTCTGCAGAGAGACTCAACCAGCCGGCCACGCTGAGCTACTCTGACGACGACCCCTGGAGGATCACAGCAGAACAGCTGGACTATTACACCAACCAGTTTAAAACCCTCCAGCCCGACCTGGGGGCTCTAATCTTAGGTATGGACTAAAACCAAACATTTATGTCTAAAAAGCGTTTCATGAGGCTCTATTGTCTCTCGTTTGCTTTTTTTATTTATTTATTTTTTTTAGGAGCCGTAGCGAAGAACTTCTTCACTAAATCCAAGCTGCCTATCCTGGAGCTCTCCCACATTTGGTGAGTGCTGACTCAGCGCGCCGCCTGTCCTTGCTCTGCCCTTGAGGTCACGTTGTGTGTGTGTCAGCTGAGTTTAGCCTCTGAGGCACACGGAGCCCTGGTTTAGAAAGTGTCAGGACAGGAAGTGCACTCGTCCTCCTCAAACTCGTTTCAGCGCCTGGCAAAAGGATCGGCAGCCCCTAGACGTTTTCCACATTTTGTCACATTCCTGCTTCATTGCATCTGAATGAGGTTGCATGTTTTCTTTTACTTTTAATCCTAACAAAATATGAGAGATTTAGGCATCATGGAGAACAGCAGACGGGTCAGAGAACGTAGGTTTCTGTTGTGGGAGTTAAATCATGGAATGATGCAAGTGAGGAACTACTGGGTGTTTCATTTTGGGTTTTTAACAAAAAAAATTCAGGGTTACATGTGTAAATAACTTTAAATTGATACTTTTATTTTGTTGTTTGGGATTCTTCTTTTTTTTCTTTTTTACGTTTCTGCTTAGTAATTCCTATAAGAAAATTATGTTTTAACTTTATATATGTGGATTTATGTTGAAATGATGCAGCAAATTATATCCGCTAAAAACATACATAATGCTCTTGAAAGACATTCCCATTTGGAATACACTTTTTTTAGGACACCAGTCACATAAAAAGTGTGATTTGTGTCATTAAGCTGCACACATTTAATCATATTTTTAAATGTTTTGGCATTTACTCATATTGTCATTGAACAAACAGTGGGGGGAAAAAATGTTAAATTTTCAATCCCGAAAATACGGACAGTTTTGGGTTTTATTTAAACATCATTAATTGCAATTTATTGTGACAACAATAAATCAAAATCGAATGATAAATGATACGTTAAACTTTCAGTCCTCAGTATCTTTGCAGAAGCTAACAGTTGTAAGTTCCAGGTGATTTTTCTCGTCTTTCCAAGTCTTTCCATTCCGTCTTTCTCGTTAAGGGAGCTGAGCGATGTGGATCGGGACGGAGCACTGACCTTCGCCGAGTTCTGCATAGCCTTTCACCTGATTGTGGCCCGGAAGAATGGCTACCCGCTCCCGGAGAGCCTCCCCCCGACCCTGCAGCCGGTGCCAGATCAGCACCAAGACGAGCGGATCCCCGACACTCCCAAGGTAGAGACGATTCCCTGCGACGTCCGGCTCTCGTCCCGCGCGGAGCTCTTTAAACTTTACTTTGCCTGCAGAGTTCGGAGCCTCTGATTGTCTTCGAGGATGCACAGCCGAGGTCCTGTCAGGTGGTAAAGGTAAAACACTTTTTAAGGATGCTGATTTTCTTTTTTAATTGTGGCCTGTAGAGGGCACTAGCAAGCTTAAGAGAGGAGATTCTGAGTGTGGGTTGCAGCATGTTGGCTCCAGGGAGAAAAACCTTTTAGTTCCTTAAATGCACTGCACATAGAGAGAACGTATCGGTTTTGTCAGGCATCTGTCCTGTTCTTTGTCTAGGATCCAAACAGCGTAGCAAGGCTTGACCCAACCCTGGCCTCAAGGAAACATGATCTGCAAGAGGAATCCCTTATTCAGGGTAAGTATTGTCTAAAATGTTCTTTTTTATTATTATTCAGAGACTGGATTTGGCAAAAAAAAAAAAAAAAGCTCTGTAAATGTTTACATGGTTTGTGTCCAGAATGTGTGGGGTCTGCAGACATGTTAACTACCATGTTTTTTTTGTTTGTTTGTTTGTTTGTTTGTTTGTTTGTTTTGAGGGAAAGTCAGCCCTGATGATCCTCTCTACCACTGTGATTGTTCACTGCAGTCAATGTGCATAATTCACTTTATCAGAGAAAATATAAGAATTCATCTAAAATTGAATAAATTTGTCCGATTTACTGAAAGAGCTGCACACTGGTATTTTTATTGTTCTTTTTCTGAGCTTTATTTTCCTTTTTTTATTTTCAAGCTTTAGATGAGAAACGTTGAAAGTCAGAAGCAACAAATGGGTTGTAGTCAGTCCGTCAGGTTTATGTGTGTGGCACATTTCAGCAACAAGGCAGTTTAAAGTACTTTGTTTCACAAAAAAATAACACAAAAATGAAAGGTCATAACAATTGACAATTATTATGAAAGGTCATAACAATTGACAGTTATTATTATTGTTGTTGTTGCTTTAAGTAACTAAAATGCTGCCAAACTGGTGGCGTGCCCATAGTTCTTACTCTTTGCCATTTATTATTTTTAAGCTTTTATGAACTGTGGTAAAATCTTAACTTGCACAGGTTACTAAACAGATTGTCGCTAGGTAACCAAGGAGTGAGTGAGTGAGTGAGTGAGTGAGTGAGTGAGTGAGCGAGCGAGCGAGCGGATTCTGGATCAGAGTTCAGTGAACTTATTGAATATTCCATCAGACATATTGATAACATGTCGATATAGATTCTTATTGATTGAGTACCAGTCATAGCGATTGAGTCGTAAGGACTTGCCAGATCTGAGCAACAGATTTGTGAATCAGTGTGAATAATTTTAAAGCCGAGTTTTATTTAAAAATTTTGCCAGAAAACCATTGAAGCTGTGTGGGTTATTTCATCAGTCAACCTTAAAAACGAACGGTTCAATCAATGATTTATGCTTGCAAAACCCTGATCGGTATTTTATAGTGCACAAAAAAATGTGCCGTCATTTCGTCACTGAGCTGATGAAGGGTTTATTTTGTCTCGCCATCCCTGCAGACGGGAGCGTGACGCATTTGGGGTCGTCTCGAGAGAAACCCACTCTACAGCTGGGAGCGTTTCCTGAGAAGCCGGGTAATAATGACTTAAAAAAAAACAACACAGGGTTTTTCTTTAAACACTGTTAAATATTAGTCATATGTAATATTCTGTAAATTGAATTTTGGGGGGGCAGGGAGGCTACACAGCAAAAACAAAATCTTACGAATTATTTTTTGGTCTAGTTTTTAGTGTAAATATAGTTTAATTGAGATAAGACAAAACTAACTTACAAGTAACTTTTCAGCAAGATACAGCAGCTTGTTTTAAAATCAATAATTCCTTAATATTGATGAAAAAGTGCTAGTTCCACTGGCAGATTATTTCACTTACAACATGTGGAAATTTTCCTAATACAAGTGAGAATAATCTGCCAGTGGAGGCATCACTTTTCCATTATGGAAGCATTTTGCCGATACGTCTTATTGTTATATTTATGAGTGCTGATTATGAGCAGGTTTGACTGAGCTGCCTAACCCCAGCGTTGGCTGGTGGCTGAAGCAAAGTAACTGCTTCTCATTAACAAGCACTTAACCGAAACTGAAAGTGTCACCGCTGTGTTTCTGTTTCATGTCGCCTCAGAGCCGCATCAGGAATTAGACCCGCAGATGAGAACAAAAACAAGACAAAGGTAACGAGAAAATTAGAAAAATGGTTGAACTTTTAAAAGAAACACACTTGAACTTTTTCACACTTTTTTTTTGTCATGTTACAACCACAACAGAATCTATTGACGAAACCCATTACCAAACTGTTAAAATATCAACAAATAGCTGCCTCTGCATTCAGCGAGTCCTTCTTACAGTTAAATATTACTGAACGTCTTTTCATATTGACCTGATTTGGCACCGTACAGATAAAAACGACTTTGATTTGACTGGTAAGCACTCTTGAAGCAGAGGTCTGCAGCTTTTAACAATCCAAAGAGCGCTCACCACACGTCGCCTTCCACGCAGCTCCTTCAGACTAGCGGCAGCAGCAAATAGCAAACACCCGGTGGAAGTGCAGGTCTCGTTATACGAGCGACTTCTTAGTCAAATGCTCTGAAGAACGATGTTAAAGGCTTAATGGAGGAACACTGTTGTGAAGAGCTCCTGTCTCTTTAAGAGTAAAAGCTACTTAAAGAGACAGAACCCCAATTTCAAGGCGTTAAATAGCAAAGTCAAATTTGTTTTAAGCCATATTTCACCAATATGTACATATACAGCATTTTTATAACAACTGAAGGTAACATAGTTACTTGATTGTCCTATAAAATTACTACTGCCCCTTTAAATGACGATTTAGTTCAATCTGAGGCCATCCAGACACTTGTTGGTGAAACTATTGAGACTATTTTGTAGGTTCACTCGTCGTCCGGCTGTGCATTTGTCCGCCTGCAGGTCGTACTCCAGCACTTCCATCGACGACGCCATAAAGAAGGCGGAGGAGCCGCCCACGCCTCCGCCCCGCCCTCAGAAGACCCACTCCAGGGCCTCCTCGCTGGACCTCAACAAGCTCTTCCAGCAGGGCGCTCCAGGTACGGCCTCACCTGGCTCCGCCCACAATGTTCCCCCCGCCGACACGCGGAAGGCGAAGCGGCCCTGTGCCGCACTATGCCCGACTCGTCAGGTTTTCACCAGCAGTTCTCCTTTTGAGGGGACAAAAGCAGAAGCGGTGATTTTTTTACTGCTCCGATAGGTGGAAGTCAGGTTCTGGATGTGAAATAAATGTTTTATTTAATCCTGCGTCCTGAGAACAAAGACCTTGAATGTGGAGCTGAGCTCTTCTTTGGTTTTTTTCCTTTTTTTTAGGGGTGAAAAGCGGATGGCTGCTGCCTCCTCCAGCTCTGCCTCCGAGACCGTCGGCCACACAAGTGAGTTCCTCGGTGCCGATGTGGAGATTCTTTCTTTTTTTTTTTTTTTGAATCAGAACATTACATTTTCTCTTTTCAGGTTCCTCATTTCCTCAAGGTGTCGGAGCAAGCTTCCCAGAGTAAAGTTCAGCAGCCGAACTTTGCTGACTTCAGTCACTTTAGAGAAGAGGTGAGTTTTCAAAAGACCTCATTTCTCAATAAGCCGGATTCGGTTTTGTTTTTAAATGGAGCAAACGGAACCGGAACCTGTTTCTGCACGGCAAAAACACTGAAGCTTACCAAATATTTCTGGTCTAGTTTCTGGTGCAAATATCTTGGCGCTTGAAATGAGACAAAACTTAATTACAAGCAACTTTTCAGCAAGAAATATGAGCTGGTTATAAGTTAATAAAAAGTGGTGGTTCCAGTGGCAGATTATTTCACTTATAACTTAGTTAAAAATCTACCAGCTGAACTAGTACTTTTAAAATCAATATTAAACGATAAACAAGCTCCTATATCTTACTGAAAAGTCACTTGTAAATAAGTTTTGTCTTATTTCAAATTTACTAAGATAATTGAACTAAAAGCTGGATCAAAAATACTTGGTATGATTTTGTGTATTAGTTGTGAGCCTTAATCATCAAATTTAACGGTTTGGGTGTAATTAATCTGGATACTTGATTTCCTTTTTTTTTTTAGCTGAGTTACTGAAATCAACTTTTTAAGGATATTTTATTAAACATGTTTGCTGATGATCGCCTCATGTCTTGGCTAAAGTCAGCACTCCTCACCCCGGCATACCAAACCACAGGAGACGCCAGGCAACAAATGAGTTACCCATTACTCACCTGAGATTCAGGCTGCCTGACATCATCTTAACTGGCTTCATAAATTTCTTCAGTGTTTAGGAGACAAATAACTCCAGATAAATTTTTCCCCCGGGTCAATCGGCGAGCGCGGCCTCATCTGTTTATCCCATCCGCTCGCTCGTGTTTTCCATCATTCTCCGGGTTTTTTTTTTTTCCCCATTGTGAAGCGTACAGGCTGCGGCCTCCGTTCGTCTCATTTAATCCCGACTTTCTTTAGTTCCCATGGAGACGGCTTCGCTCCTCCACCGTGCAGCTGACGTTGAGCTTCATAAAAGCCAGCCGCAGCGGATTATCCCACAGATTCTTGTACGCTGTGTGTGTATGGTTTTTTTCACTTGGTGAGATAAACTGTAACCCGAACCGGCCCCGGGCCCCGAATCCTCAGAGGGAAATAAGAGATGTGGGAAACAGGCAGGTAAATCCGAGAGGTGCTGATGAGTTTACAGCCTCACGTTTGGTCATACTAAATCCTTTATTCAAAAAAAAAAAAAGTCCAGTCCATACTTTCTAAAGCTCCTTCACATTTCATCCAGGTCTCTAAAGTGACCAACAGGTTTGTACAATGGAATATTAATAAAAAAGACAAAACTACAAGAATAAAATCATAAAAATATGATAATAAAATCATAATATTATGAGAATAAAGGTATACTATTCTAATTTTATTCTTGTAATATTATCACTTTATTCTCTTGTTATTGACTTAATTTTTATATTATTTTGAGTTTAGTTTTGTAATATTATGACATTGTTCTTGTAACATAACTTTATTCTCATAATACTTCGACTTTGTCATCATGTTATGACTTTTTTCTCGTAATTTTATTTTATTTTATTTTTTTTAGTTTTCTTGGCTTGGCCCTGATACTCCGTCGTAAAACCCTGTTATGGTCACTTTAAAGATTAACAATCTGGATGAAATGACTTTATTCTCGTCATTTTTATTAACTTTTATTGTCCCGCTGTGCAGACGCTGCGATTCTGAAGCGGTCGGATTCGGCCATCAGGACTCCTAATGTCATCAAGTTTGCACACTTTTCAACTGCAGACGATTGATAAGATGAAACCTCGCAGTGTCTTTCAGTGATATTTATACCTCCTCATTTTTTCACTCAGAGCCTCAAAGTGTTTTAATGGGATTTCATGTGACAGATTGACACAAAGTAGTGCATAATTGCGAAGTGGAAGGAAATTGATTCCAGGTTTTTAACATTTTCCACAAAAGAATATCCTACAAGTGCACTGAGCAAACCCTCTTGGGTCCATACTCTGTAGAAAAACCGTTTCTTTTCTGTTTAAATTTCGGCCCGGACTTTGGGCCTCTCTAAAACATAAATACGCCCTGATCTAAATCCTTGACAACTGACCTTTAAATGCATGTCTACTCCAACACGCCTGAATCATCTCTCAGAATGTCCTCATGTTGTGCAGAAGCCTGGTGACGGGCCCGCTCATTTGACTCAAGTGTGTCCAGAACTCTGATGCCTTTGAAAATGCACTTGGACTGAAGTTGGACCATGAATCTAAACAATTGTGTTCCATCTCTGGTTCCATGTCCTCTCATCGGGTTTCATCCAGAACCTTCCTTTGTTCTGCTCTATTCTGCTTCTCATTCAGTCCAATCAGCTTGGACTGAACGAAAGGAAAAACATCATTGTTGGTTTAACACCACACACACACACACACACACACACACACACACACACACTTCATTTTGGATGCAGGCCGAAAAGGTCAAAGTTGATCCTCGTGTACCCAGAGCACATACCACAGACTGACTGCTCCCTCTACAGGAATTGGGGCAAACTGCACTTCCATAAAGGTGCATTGGAGTAAAACAAAATCTTACAAACTATTTCTTTTCCAGTTTCTTCTAATAACTAATTCTCAGTACGCTTAAGATAGGACAAAACTAACTTACAAGTAACTTTTCAGCAAATTGCTAATTTCACCAGCAGATTATTTTACTAATAACAAGAAATATTTCATGCTAGCAGTGAAATAATCTGCCAGTGGAACTACTTTACTTTTATTTTTTTTTAACAATACTGACTTAAACAATCTCTCATATCTTCCTGAAACGTTACGTCTAAGTTAGTCTTCTCATTTCAAGTGTACTGAAAATGTTTCACTAGAAACTAAACTAGAAATAGTTAGTGGGATTTTGTAAGTTTTGCAGTGCGACTTCTTATGACAGAGTATTAAAGCCACACCAAGAAAATAAAAACATCATCAAATTACGAGAATAAGGATGAAATGATACAAGAATAACACTTTATTATCGTACTAGTTTATTCTGGTAATATTATGACCTTATCTTTGTAATTTTATTTTAGTTTTCTTCTCTTTATGGCCCTGGTACTCCATTGTAACTAAGATAACTTTTTTATTTTTTTATTTAGGAGTTTCTGGGCTAAATAAGGATCTTTGTCACATTTTTCAGAATTTTTGTCTGTAAACTTCTTTCCTCCTTCAAAATTCACTTTATGCAGGAACGTAGCATCAAACACCTTCAGGTTTTTGGTTGAAACGGGGAAAAATCTGTAGCTGTTGAGGGAGCAAGGTGTTATGTGAAGCAGACTTTTTTTTTTTTAATCCTCTTCAGTTTGGAGGAGCTCTCTTGGTTTTTGCACCTCATTAGTCCAGCTGACCTCGGCTGCTTTTTAAAAAGCGACTCCTCTCACAAAGTGACAGTGACGGCACAGCCAGCGGCTGTGACCTGTAACTGAGGCGACCCCACATGCTGCCCCTGGGGCTAATAAAGCTCCGCAGCTACTGCACCAAACGCTCCGGTGCATTAAAATGTTTCCAGGCTGCGGTCGTGTTTCACATGCAGTCAGTGGGAGAGTCGGCTGCATTCTCTGCTTAATGTTTCTTGAGGTTTCTTGGGTGCGTTTAGGAGCAGAGTCTGTTTTTTTTTAAAAACCTTTTTTTTTTAAAAACCTTTTGAGAATTTCAGCCAGGTCTAAAATGGAGGCAGCAGAACTGAACCTTTAGATTGCAAGTGCAAACTCCAGGGCTGGGGGCCGAATGCGGCCCGCCAGCGCTCTTCACACGGTCCTCTAGATTCTGGAAGAAACACAAACACAAGATAACAACTGTGTGCAAATCAGTCTCTAATGATTTTTGTGGAAATTCACTAAGAATCAGATTTTTTCATACTGATGCATAATTTAGTTTATTACTAATTTCCTGGAACAAAAATTGTAAAAAAAAACAAACATTGGATTAAAGTGATGCTAACTTCCACCTGTAGGTGGCAGCACCTTTTACCTCTACTACACCGCTGCCTCAGCCTTACTTGAAGTCAGTTTATAATCTGAGTTCGATGTGGAGAGCAATAAAAAAAACACACATTTAACCATCAAACATATCACAAAATTCCCTGCGCATATTTCTAAAGTAGCGCCATAAAATCAGTCATTTTGACTGCAAAGAAAAATCATTAAAAAAAATCACAAATTCCTGGAGGGAAGAAGTATTTATTTGTATATGTTTTACATTTTTGTTGAAACAGTCAGTATGTCATGAGACAGATAATCTGTGAAAAAAAATCACGCTCCTCTGCCTTCTCCCAGTGCTAAGCAGAAACAACCAATCAGAGCCAGGAGGTGGGTCTTAGCGTTGTCAATCACCTCCGTGTGACTGCTCAGTCCAGTTGGGATCATGACCACTGATAACGGTGGATAATTGTTTTTTCTGCAACGATACGTTGTTGAGTGCGTACACAAGGTTGATTGACTGGGAGCGAAGCAGCTCAGGGAGGAGGCGGTGGAGCTCAAACTTTCACAGATTGTGTCGTATAATGACGACACGAAGTGGTGACAGTTTTAACAGATGTGGAAAAAAAAACATATTTTTTTTAATCTTGCTTTAACGGGTTCATCAACACTGACAGCTGAGTGTGACAGCCGCGCTTTAGATGAACTCGCCCTCGGAAAGAGAAGAAATGAAGAAGTAGGACGCGTGAGGCCCTTCTTTACACTTCTGCACTGTTAACCTCTGCTAACTGAAAACAGGTGGCGATAAATCAAACATTGCGTCTGCAAGAGAAGAATGGCTGAAATGCAGCAAGTAGGTGTAGTAAAAGTAAGTTAATCCATCATGGCTGCCCTCCTTCCCCAAAGCTCCTGGAGAGCAGTACATCACCTCCCCGGTCTTTCACCCCCGCTCCCCCATCCTGCAGGGAAGGTGCTGACTTACCGCCGGTCGGAGCAGATGCATTTCATCCTGCCTCTTTTATAGCCGCGCTCTCATGTCGTCTTACCCTATCATGACATCAACACTCCTGTCCTGCAGAAAGAGTCCCTCCATCATTTTGCTTTCTCCTCTGTGTTTTTTGGGGGGAGGGTTACAGGAGGAGAGCAGCGTGAAGCTGGAAGAGCAGGGTCCGGCCTCCAGGTTTGGACTGAGTTCTGAAGACCTAGGAAGCGCTTCCCAACAGGTTGCAAAAGAATAACATAAAAAGAGACTGCACTGGTTTGTGTATTTTAGTGTTGTGTTTCAGCTGGGAGGAGCTGATTTATTTTTTAATTTTTTATTTTTTTCAGGACGTCTCCGGCACGCCTCACGGTCAGGCGCCACAAAAGCCAATTCGGAGGAAGTACCACCCGGAGAGCCAGAACCTGGAGACCGGAGCGCCGCCCCCTGCCATGCCGTTCCTACCGCCTGCCAAAACCAGCCAAAAGTTAGTGACGGATTTTCAATGCTGATGCTTTCCCCGATCCAATCAGGCAGAAGTTTGATGTTTGAGAAGCGGTAGCGAAACTTTTGTCTTCCACAACGACTCACGACTCTCTGATTTTTCCACATTTTGTCACGTTTCTACCACAGATTCAGTGTGAGTTGGGATTTAAAGTTTCTGGCTCATAGTGAAGTGGAAGGAAAATTATATCTTTTTTGTTTTTTGTTGTTTTTTTTTTAAACTATTCCTGTGTGCACATTACAGTGCCTATAACAATTATTCACCCCTCGGATGTTTTACTCTTATGATTCTGTTTACAAATCAGTCATAATGAACAAAATGTGTCCCTTTTCACAATAAATTACAAAAGAAACCAGATGGATATAGATCTATACTCAACTGCAAAAGTTGAGTATCAATGACTCAACTTTTGCAGTGATACTCAAAACTTTATCACTTTTGCAGTGATAAAGTTGAGTCAAACTGAGGATTATGTGATAATGACATGTAGACAAATAAGTTTGAGTTCCTCAAGAGTCAAAACAAAAAAAATCTGTCAAAAATTGTGTTTTTGTGACCTGAATGAGTAAATAAACCTGTTTGCCGTCGTGTTAACATGCAGATCTTGTTGCGCTGCCATCTAGTGCTCGAAACACGAATTGAGCCAAAAATACGTCCATTTTTTCACATTACATTTAAAATAAATGAAACAAATAAATACGTGATTTCCAGCAATAAACAGAAATATTGTAAAACTGCAGAAAATGTGTTAACAATTTTAACCTTTTAATTGCAGTGAATTTACCTTACTGTAATAAAATGTGAATACTTTTATTCCTGTGGAAGAATCCCACATTCAGAATGAATTCAGCAGAATGACCAGTTCTTCACTTACCGGCAACCAAACAGAAATATGACTTAACATACATGCCCATTTCTGTTAGCTACTCTCAACCATGGGAAAGACAAGAGAACATGCTGTGTAAGTGAGGCAGATGTGTGTTGAGCTTAGAAAACAGCTGCTCCCATATCCACATTAAGTGTGACGGCTGCATAATTTAAACAAACTGGAAATGTGACAAACAATCATGAATTTGAACCCATGTTTATGGGAGGCTTTTCTTGCCTAATAACAAAGATGTTACCTTTCTAAGACACCAGCCCCGTTTAATCCGCTTTAACTGAACTCTATAGTTTGCCGTTCTAGAAAGTCCAAATTGTCTGGGCCCACCTAAAAACCTATGCTTTGATTTTGATGAAGACCGCTCCAACAGCAGGAGGTGAACTATAGCGCAGTGCATTCTGGGTAAATACAACCAAAACAAACTTGAGAGTCTAGTGTTGGGGGGAGAAATGGCTCGCGGTCTTTTACCAAAGACAAAAGACATTCGCTAAAATTTGACAACGCTCTATTTTTGTTTACATTTTGTGACGAAGGAAGTTGTGCTCGTCTTCTTCAGAGGTTTTCATGTCGTTTCCTTCTGTAGTTCTTGGTGGAGCGCCGCCACAGGCAAGGAGGGGAACTGGCTTTTCGATGGGTTTGGATTGTTTGACTTAAATCTTCATTTTGAAATTGAACTGCTGCAGTGAAAGCTAAAAGCGTTTATATATATATATATATATATATATATATATATATAAACACACCTTGTTACCATGGCTACCAGTCAGTTTGATGGTTGCTTTCCGAATGCAGATAATTGGTTTTAATAAGCTGCAGGTACTTCATTAACTGATGGGGATTTTGTGTACTGGGACAATGTTTTCAGGAATCTGGATATGTCCACACTCGGTTGTGTAACGTGGGAGAATCCATGAAATCCACCCAGAGTGGACACTTTATCTGATAAAGAAAGACATAACGACTTTAGCATGTGTGTCCCTGTCTCCTTGCTGTAAAGTAGACAGCGGCTATCAATAACAACGCTGACTGCTTGCAGACAGATACGGCGCTTTTACTGCGCAACGTTTGGAACGATTCGTTCCATTTCCAAACTGATTAAAGTGACTTTTTATATACTTTTGTACCTGGAGAGTGTGGAGTGTAAAGGCTAATAAATCTGGCTAATCCCTCCGTCAGGCTGCTGTCCCGACAGAAGAGAGAAATCCAGATGGCGATCCGTAAGAACCGGGAGACCAACGCCGTGCTGCGGCGCCTCAACAGCGAGCTCCAGCAGCAGCTGAAGGTGAGAGCCGCTTCGCTCAGCCTGCGGTCGCCTTGGTTACCGCACACTCCAGACAACAACGAAAAGAAAATTCAATAACGAAAAGACATTTTTTTTCTTCATCCTATTTTCTAACTGCTGTGTCCTTTCTTCCTTGTTTGTCTATTTTTTTGCTCATATACTTCAACTCAATAAAAAAAAAATTATAGTAATTTGAACATAACGGCATAAAGTAAAAAACATATTTTAACATAATTAAACAGGGAATGCATATACTTCGTCTCTCCCTAAAGTCCTTCCATTCCTTCTTGTTCCTCCTTCCTGTTTTGTTGCCTTCCTTCCTCCCTTTATTTCCTTGTCAATTTTTTCTTCTCTTTCTCTATTTTTTTCTTTTTGTCCAACCTCTCTGCCACCCCTGTTTTTTTTCCTTCTTTCTTTCTTACTTTTGTTTTTTTTTTCTTTACTCATTTATTTCTTTTTGCCTTCATTCATTCTCTTTCTTCCTTCCATCCCTCTCTGGTTCTGTTTCCTACGTAAACCCTGACCATAGTAGGAACGTTTGTCGTTTATTGGTAATGAAAATCAGTATTTTGTATTGTAACATAAGCATCGCTAACCTAAAACATTTCCAGTTGAGTTTAGAAAAGTCTCTGCCTCCTTCATGACAAACAATCTGCCCTGGGATCAGTGGTTACCCACGGAGAGCTTTGCTAAGGGGAGTGTGCGTTTATCTATGTGAACCTGACGACATTCCAAGACCTCCGCCTCCCCCGGGGTGGCGTAGAGGGAGACCCGGAATGGGAAAACCGTTCCCTCGGGAGCTTAAAGGCAGTGACGTTTGAGTCTTGACAGTTCAATCCAACAACAGGGACAGAGGCTTACACCCTGGTTTACCCACGGACACAAGAGGCGCCGCGCTGTTTGTGTGAATCCTCCTGGTTTTCAGCCGACAGCCAGCACTCCCACCGGTCCAAATCGGTGAAAAGTCCCCCCCACTCCTACCCCACTGAACCCCGACCTCTCTGCCCCCTCTCTGGCCGTCACTCACAGCAGAACGAATGGCAAAGACTCGGCTGTTTGCGTTAGGGATCTGCCTGTGGCACACACGGCCGCTCTGCCAACACATGCTGCATGCCTGTCATTTCCCCTGTAAGCGATCCGAGAGCGAAACCTTGCGGCGCTCTTTACGACAGAGGCTGGGGAACACAAAAGAGGAGAGGGGCGAGCTACTATTGTTTTTCTCCTTTTTTTTTTTTTTTTTTTGAGATTTAATTGGATTCCTCCAAGAGTTTAAGCGGTTTAATAATCAGGTTCTCGGTTTTGCTCAAAAGGTCACCTGGGTATGATTTACGCTCATTCTAATTCCACTGCGTCCCCAAAGCATTCGAGGAATTCTGCAGAGAAAGGCATACGTGTCTTTATATAGAGCCGGGCCTTGTTGGAATACCGAACGGGCCCCGGCACAACTGTCCTCTCCAAATTAGAGCCGGGGCCCATCAGGCATCTCCACTGCAGGGACACTGCAGGATGGAGAGAAAGCTTTATGTCTGACTTTACGGTGCAAATCCTTACAAAGTATTTATGGCTCAGTTTCTAGAGCAACTATCTTAGTACAGTTAAAATAACCTACAAGTAGCTTTTCAGCAGGATATATGAGCTTGTTTTGAGTCAATAATTCCTTAATATTAACGAAAAAGTGCTGCTTCCACTGGCCAATTGTTTCACTTTTAAAAAGGGAACAATGTTGTGTAATCAGTGAAATAATCTGCCATTGGAACCAGTTTTTATTCATCAATATTAAGGAATCATTGACTCAAAACAAGCTCAAATATCTTGCTGAAAAGCTTCTTGTAAGTTAGTTTTGTCATATTTCCAGTGTGTTGACATATTTGCACTAGAAACTGGACCAAAAATTCTTGGTTAGGTTTCGTGCTTTTGCAGTGGGATCATTTTACGGCCCTCGCAGAAGGAAGTAGTTATATTACGTCATTCCGCGTAGCGACAACCAATAACGTTTATGAGACACATACTCACTCAGAAAGATTGGGTCGGTATTCCCTGAACGTCGGCTGGTGCTGGACACGCAGCAAATATTCCAGATTCACTTCATAATTTATTCCAGGTGTGGAGATATTATGAGGGAACCCACCCTGGACTCTTTCTTCGCGATAAATCCATGATCCCCTCGACGTTTGAACTCGGAACGTATCCGATCTCATCTCCGGGTGTTCGACAACTTCATATTCTTCACATCACGGGGATTTTCTCTGGTTGAGGTAGTTTTTTGTAATAAGGACAGGTTCTTACAGTGTAAAATTTTTCCACATTTTGCCACTTTTTAGCCACATTATTTATGGGATTTTACGTGGACCGATAGCTGTTAGTGCATGGTCACAAATTGGAGTGAAATCACATAGTTTACAAAACTTTTTTTGCAAATAAATATCGACATTTGATCTCATTCTCCTCAGTAAAATTCCTTGCAAAAAAACTGCCTTCAAAGGTCAGGTAATCACACTGCAAAAACACAAAATCTTACAAAGTAATTTTACTCTAGTTTCTAGAGCAAATACCTGAGTTTGTTGCATTTCAAATATACTAACATACAAGTATCATTTAAGCAAGATCTAGGAGCTTGATGTAAGTAAATAATTCATTAATATTGATTTGAAAAAGTACTATTTCCGCTGGTAGGTTATTTTATTTGTGACAATATTTTTTCCCCACGTCGTAAGTGAAACGATCTGGCATTTTCGTCAATGTTAAGGAAGTTTTGACCTAAAGCAAGCGCCTGTAACTTGCTGAAAAGCTACTTTTAAGTCAGTTTTATCTGATTTAAAGTGAACGAATATATTTGCACTAGTAACCAGAATGACGAACAAACTTATTTTTAACCAAACATTCACCAGATACAGACACCCATCTTCAGTTTTTGTTAATGTTTCAGAAGTTTTACATTGAAAGAAACTGATTTGGGAAAAAATGCCTCCTTTTCCTGATTTTTATTTTGTAATTGTTATTTACATGAAATACTTTCATTTTGGTTTTCAAAATACCAACATTTCCCAGTAACTTTTACATTTTGGACCATCTGATGATGTACGTTTTAGATATGAATTGATGTTTTGATCACTTTTTTGTTTTTTTTACCAAATACTCAATTACTCTTGAGTAATTTCCTGGGCTGTTACTTTTTACTTTCACTAGAGCAAAAATATGCTAAGCTAATGCTACGTAC
The DNA here is from genome assembly GCF_000485575.1 of Poecilia formosa. Classification (NCBI taxonomy): domain Eukaryota; kingdom Metazoa; phylum Chordata; class Actinopteri; order Cyprinodontiformes; family Poeciliidae; genus Poecilia; species Poecilia formosa. The sequence continues at coordinate 3,241,248 of NW_006799976.1, forward strand.
CCACCTCTGGTCCAGTGACTGCTGGAGGTGAGCATGCTTTCCTTTTCGAGTAAGCAAGTGTAAAAAGAAGTGACAGGGTCAGATTGTTGATATCACCGCCACATTACATTTGTCATCACATCAAATTAAGCTTTTGGCTCAGTGTTACTTTTCCATTTTGTTCAACCCTGTGGGTTTATGAGGGAACAAACAAGGCAGCCTTTTGTGTTCCCTCCTGTCGTCACCATGGTAAACAGAGCAAACAAGGGTAAACGTGCCCGAGGTGGAACTTTTGTTCTGTGTGAACTTGATCAGAGCTCGTGCTTCCTTGTGTTTGACTGCAGGTGGTTCACCAGGAGAGAGTCACCTTGGAGTCCAAGCTGGAGCTCCTGCGGCCCCTGGCCTCGACGTGACGGGTCCCTGAGGTCCGGCTGGGGTCGCCGGCATTTGCCTCAAAACGCATCGGCTCAGATTCAGTTAAAGAGAGCAACGTTTTGAAGCTGAAGTTTATGTTTTTCTTATAAACGCAATGTAAATCTCAAAGGGCTCAGACATTTTAGAAGCAAAAATTGAATTGTTGACAAGCGGGGAATCCTTGTTTAATCAGGAATCCCCGAACCCAATCACTATTAGATTTAATGATGTGAAGGAAAAAATAAAATTGTGCTTTTTTTTTTTTTAAATCATTGTATGTTAGCACGTGTAAAATATGACGACTAACTTATTCTTTCCTTTCTGATGTCCTGTTAGTTTCTACAAGTAAACGTTTGCAGCACATACAGTAGTTTGCACACACTCCCGTGAGTCTGAATGTCCATTTCCTTTGGCGATCACGACAACTTGTGTTTTTAAATTCACGGGGCATCGCATTAGTCCCAGCATACATCATATGAAGCAGATAAAGGTGCTACAGATTCCATTTTCCGTCTTAAAAATATAAATACAGCGGGAAAAGGTGTAGGCAAAAAAAAAAAAAACAACCAAAACTTGAGTATGTGAGACTAAAATGCAGAACGGCACACTGAAGAATGTTACCTGATTTTTATCAGATCTGCACAATTCACTTGAAAAGTTGCTGTTTTTGATTTAAACCATTGTCTTTTTTAATCTATTCTTGTAATTTTTGAACTTTGATGCCAGTTTTACTGTCACTCCTCCTGACGATATTCCATATGCGCTAGATGCGTTTGAGCCCACGTCTACAGCTTGCTTTCTGCGATTAATTGTTTGATTCACAGGATGATCGAGGAGTTGGTGAGCTCCATGTTGGCATGTCTGTTACTGCATGTGTGCTAAGATGTTGTGAACTGGACTGTGAAAATAACCTGAAGTCATGCACCGACAAGATACAAATCAGAACAGTCAATAAAGATGTCTATTTTTAATGATTGACTGATCGTTTTTTTTTTATTGCTGCAAAGCTTATGTGTAAATCTGACTCGTTACTCCGAACAACGCAGATGTTGGAAGAACCAGCAAGAGCTTCCAATCAGATGCTAAAACGATTATTCTGACAGAAATCTCATGAGTTTTCTTCTGTTAGTATTTATAACCACAAGCAGTGGAGGATATTGTTTCAAAAGTAATTGTGAGCTGCAAACATTTTATGAAAAACTCAAATTTTCAAATTCAAATGTATTTATTTGTCAAGAGACATTAATCAACATCATACAACGTAACTGTGCCCAATTTAGCTAAAATGAGCTAATTTTCATGTGTAGTCTCTTTAGTTGNTCAATTACTCTTGAGTAATTTCCTGGGCTGTTACTTTTTGCTTTCACTAGAGCAAAAATATGCTAAGCTAATGCTACGTACCCACCTCTGGTCCAGTGACTGCTGGAGGTGAGCATGCTTTCCTTTTCGAGTAAGCAAGTGTAAAAAGAAGTGACAGGGTCAGATTGTTGATATCACCGCCACATTACATTTGTCATCACATCAAATTAAGCTTTTGGCTCAGTGTTACTTTTCCATTTTGTTCAACCCTGTGGGTTTATGAGGGAACAAACAAGGCAGCCTTTTGAGTTCCCTCCTGTCGTCACCATGGTAAACAGAGCAAACAAGGGTAAACGTGCCCGAGGTGGAACTTTTGTTCTGTGTGAACTTGATCAGAGCTCGTGCTTCCTTGTGTTTGACTGCAGGTGGTTCACCAGGAGAGAGTCACCTTGGAGTCCAAGCTGGAGCTCCTGCGGCCCCTGGCCTCGACGTGACGGGTCCCTGAGGTCCGGCTGGGGTCGCCGGCATTTGCCTCAAAACGCATCGGCTCAGATTCAGTTAAAGAGAGCAACGTTTTGAAGCTGAAGTTTATGTTTTTCTTATAAACGCAATGTAAATCTCAAAGGGCTCAGACATTTTAGAAGCAAAAATTGAATTGTTGACAAGCGGGGAATCCTTGTTTAATCAGGAATCCCCGAACCCAATCACTATTAGATTTAATGATGTGAAGGAAAAAATAAAATTGTGCTTTTTTTTTTTTTAAATCATTGTATGTTAGCACGTGTAAAATATGACGACTAACTTATTCTTTCCTTTCTGATGTCCTGTTAGTTTCTACAAGTAAACGTTTGCAGCACATACAGTAGTTTGCACACACTCCCGTGAGTCTGAATGTCCATTTCCTTTGGCGATCACGACAACTTGTGTTTTTAAATTCACGGGGCATCACATTAGTCCCAGTATACATCATATGAAGCAGATAAAGGTGCTACAGATTCAATTTTCCGTCTTAAAAATATAAATACGGCGGGAAAAGATGTAGGCAAAAAAAACAAAACAACCAAAACTTGAGTATGTGAGACTAAAATGCAGAACGACACACTGAAGAATGTTAACTGATTTTTATCAGATCTGCACAATTCACTTGAAAAGTTGCTGTTTTTGATTTAAACCATTGTCTTTTTTAATCTATTCTTGTAATTTTTGAACTTTGATGCCAGTTTTACTGTCACTCCTCCTGACGATATTCCATATGCGCTAGATGCGTTTGAGCCCACGTCTACAGCTTGCTTTCTGCGATTAATTGTTTGATTCACAGGATGATCGAGGAGTTGGTGAGCTCCATGTTGGCATGTCTGTTACTGCATGTGTGCTAAGATGTTGTGAACTGGACTGTGAAAATAACCTGAAGTCATGCACCGACAAGATACAAATCAGAACAGTCAATAAAGATGTCTATTTTTAATGATTGACTGATCGTTTTTTTTTTATTGCTGCAAAGCTTATGTGTAAATCTGACTCGTTACTCCAAACAACGCAGATGTTGGAAGAACCAGCAAGAGCTTCCAATCAGATGCTAAAACGATTATTCTGACAGAAATCTCATGAGTTTTCTTCTGTTAGTATTTATAACCACAAGCAGTGGAGGATATTGTTTCAAAAGTAATTGTGAGCTGCAAACATTTTATGAAAAACTCAAATTTTCAAATTCAAATGTATTTATTTGTCAAGAGACATTAATCAACATCATACAACGTAACTGTGCCCAATTTAGCTAAAATGAGCTAATTTTCATGTGTAGTCTCTTTAGTTGTTAAAACCAACCTAAAAATTGGTTATTAAAAGATTAATAGTTTGTATTTTTAGGAATATTTAAATTTGTACGTATTGGGGGCTTCCGCTTTTTTAATTTATGGTGGTGATAAATCGTGTCACATACCCTTTCACATTACTTCAAATGAAGCAAATTTTAAAAAATTCTTACCTAAAAGGTTCTTAACTTATTTAAACCAACTGCTTACTATAACTATGTCAAAAAGGGGTTAAATCCACTTAATTTATTCGATTAAAGTCGACATTGTAATTCACCCAAAAATTCACTGGACCTAGCTTAATTGTTAGCAAAACATTGACCAACGTCAAATTATATTCACTTATCTATTTCAATTAATTACAATGTTACAGTTTACAGTGTTCACAAATTTAAAGTAAAAAAGATGCGTTTCCATTAACCATAATATTGCCCAAATTATGGTTAATTACGAAAATACATTTGCTTAACGGAAGCACACGCACGCACGCACGCACACACACGTAAAAAAAACTCACGTTTTCGATTAAAAATTTCTGTCGAAAAAAGCGGATGCTTTTTCAACGGTATCGAAATAGATGTATTTCGCAAAACTATAATGGAAACACTATTTTCGCACCCCACGAGTCACGTGAGCAACAACCAGACGTCACCACCGGCGGAAACTACGAAGACGACAGGAAGCGGTTAGGAGGTGGATGTTTTGTTTTTTTCGGACAATGTAGCGCTTGCTCGTTGCTCAGTCGGAGTGAACGAATGAGCCTAACAGCTTGCTGTTCCTAAAAAAACTATAACCAATATTTATCTGCTGCATTAACCTTCAGGGTATCCTCTTATACTCATAGGTTTTGTTTCTTACGCATCACGAGAGAGCTGCAAGTATTCATGCAAACAGAAAGCTTAGCTGGGGACATTTCCCACTCAACTATAAATACCACTTAAAAGTGTTTGCTTTGCATTGCCAGATGACAGCTGCACGGCACGGGGAAACTACTATATGCCAGTTGTGTGTGTGGACTCTAAGTATACGCCTGCTTAATATAATTGCAGCCCCAGCTGACTCCCACTTAGTCTGCTGTTGGGTTATTACCATTAATGAAGAATCAAGGTGGAGACGGTAAGACTCTCAAACACAAATCCACAGTGAAAGAAAGGTCATTAAAATGTGTCGAAGTGGCTTGAAGAAGTGGAAAACATTGCAGTAACTTGACGCTTTGTGTCTGTTCGAGCCCACACGCTGAAGCCGACTCTTCTCACAATGTAGATTACCAGCTTTTATGTGTTCAAGTTTGCTCTTTTGTCGCCGCAACATTACTCTAAGATGACGACATACGCCACGTCTCTCGTCCCTCCTTTGTCCCCAAGCCGGGCTTTGCAAAGGTTGCACTTCTGCTGTGGACATTAGCTAGGCCACGGGACGCGCTTCGGACCGCCACCTCTTTCCATTCTGGCTCCGTCAGCTGGTGGGATTTAGCTAAACACTCATTCAGCAAAAGTGAATGCGGTCCAGTCCAGGCTGTCAGTCCTCCACACCGGGGTGAAAGCAACAATCGCCTATTAGCCAAGGGCAAAAATGCACTGAGGTGGGAAGGAATTCCTGTTAATAAGAGGAAAAACGTAGCATAAGTATTTAAAATCTTTTAACTGCCAACATTTGTGAGAATTGGGATTAGTAACTAAATTCTCCTTGAAAGTGTGTGTAACTTTTTTTTTTCTTTTTAAAGATTTTTAGATATTTGTGAAAATCATCTGCCAATCTGTTTCTCTGCCAGTAGCTCACTAAAGTTGATTGACAGCGCTTTTAGGGGCCCTAAGTGCATTTTCATTTGAGTCCCCCCCCCCAATCAACATATCAACACAAGGTTCTTTATCATTCCCAAGTTAATTTATATGCGTGGCATAGCTACGATACGATAATTAGCATTAGCATCATTTGTAATTAGCTGCATCACACCAGTGCTATGGCTGTTGATTTTAACATTACAGGAGTAGCAATCTAAAGAAAAATGTATTATTTGGATTTCGAAATGCATAGTGGTTTTCAGGTGTGCCATAATATTTTAATTATTTGAAACTCAAAGACTAAATTTACAATAAACAAATAAATAAGTTTGATATCTTCCAAATATTTCCCCAACAGTGGGAGCAGCCAATGGCAGGAAGATATTAATCTATTTTTTGTGTGAAAACTATAAAAGAAATATAGAAATCATTTCTTTCAGATAGTTTGTATTATTCATTATTATTCTAAATATAGATTTTTTTCCCCATTATGGTGCCTCCACACCACCAGGGAGGCCCACATACAAAGCAGCCGCTTAACTCTCAATACCTTGGGCCAGATCTGTTCCCTAACGATTTTTTACTTTAACAACTTTTCACAGTAATATTTTTTTCCCTCATTATTCAGTTTGGATTAAATATCTTTTTCTCCTTATGAATGAATTCGAAATGAAGGTCAGATTTATCACGTTTCAGTTTGAGATGCTGCTGTTGCAATAAAGTATACTTTTACTTTAAGTCACCTTTTTCCCCCCACCAAAAGTGGCACTATACATAGCACTTACGAATGGTTAATACTCAACACTGAAGGAGCAGCACTTAAGTAAATACATTTAATAAACCTGCGATACAAATATGTTGTTTGCGGTTATTTAATTTCTCCTTAGTGAACTGGACTGACCGAAGTTTGCCATCTCTCTTCATTACACATTCACACTTAAGACTCCGGGTCCCCTTGGAAATCCACTCCAGGTTTTACCCGCTGCCTCTTTTTAAAAACCACCTCTAGTTTAGAGGAGTGAAAAACACACCAGCATTAGGGCAGCAGATGACCCGGCGCAGCAGCGAGGAGCACTCCAGTCCTCTCCCTGACAAACGAAAGGGATGGGGGGCATCAGCCGCAGCTGAGCTCCGAACGGCTGGACCAGGGGGAGCGAGGGGACACAGCAGCTTTCTGCCCCCACTTGGGTGACTTTTTGCTGGATTTCTTATCCCCCTACTCCTCTCCACAACACCATGCCATTTGCCAAAAGAGCCGTGAAGCCCCAGTTACTGTGCAGGTATCGAAGCCCAAGCGAGGTGGTGGAGCAGCAGCAGGAGGAGGGTCTGCTTTTCGAGGATCTGGTCTCCATCAGTAATGTGGCTCTGTCCCGGACCCTGCGGCAGCTGTCGGACCTGGCCAAACATGCCTGCTCCATTTTCCAGGAGCTGGAAAACGACCTGGCGTCCACCAACCAGCGGGTCAGGGGGCTCCAGGGGAAAATTACCCAACTCCAGCAGTGCTGTTCCGAGCTGGACCCCAGACAGGAGGCAGTGCGTGAGTATTGCGCTCCACACTCGCACACGGCGCGCGCGTCTTGCTTCTTTCTCTCAGGAGAGCCTGCACGAGGACGCAAGTTTTTCTTTTTCTTTTTTTTTTAAAACAACTTTTAGACAAAACTTAAAGAACTTTACCTAACAAATATAGCTAACTGTAAAAAGGTTCAGCTCGCTAAGCTATGTTTTTTTAATATACATATATACATTCGGAGACACGTTGTTTCCATTTTTAAAGTTAATTTTCGTTGTAGCAGTCTTCACGTTTGGTTCAGTGATAGGGGCGTATGACGCTGTTTTCATCTCATGTCAGCAGCTTTTTAAAACCAGCTATTACGCTGTTGTTTCTCTTCCAAAGAACGTCCTTCAGTAGCTCTGTCATTGTGACTTTATAACAAGCATGTGTCAACTAACACTGCCAAATGACGCACTTCGCTCCGTGCGGGGAAGCGCTTCCACTGGTCCTCTGTTTTTCCCTCTAACTTCATCAGAACTCAGAGCCGGCCCTATAAAACACGGGGCCTTGAGAAGAGTTTGATTCTGCCCTCTTCACCCCCCTAATGTTTATGAACATAATTTTCCAGCTATATGTTTCAACTCTAAGCGTTAAAAAGTAAGGATGTTATGGTGCATTGATTTGTACTAAGAAGTCTGATTTTTGTTTTTTAGTTCCCAGTCAAAAAACAACAAAAACACTGGGGGGAATGATAACATTATCAACAGGTTTTTCAGATTTAGCTAAAATGTTTTTGCAATGTTATTGCTGCATTTTTTTTAAATAAAATCAATTACAGAGGTCATCAAAAGACACAGACACATGCACAATTTCTTATTTAAATCAAGAAAACGTGGTGTCAATCAGTGATGTTTGGAAATAGTGAATTGAAATGTAAAGGTCAAAAGGTCAGTTCCCCTCCTCTAAATGCTCACACAATGACAAGTCAAAAAAATACACGTCAGTCCATAAATACCAGTTTGTTTGGTCCGGCAGCCATTTCATTTGGTTATATTCACAAGCAGAACCGCAATTTAAATTTTCTATTTATAAAGTTTTGTGGTTCGTTCTACGTAGCGCCAAGTAAAAGTTGAAGGTTTCCTGTGTGAGAAGTTGAGCGTTCTTTGGGGCTCCTCTGCTGACCTGGGACGCTAAACAGCAGCTTAGTTTGCTTATGTCTCAGGCTGGCTGCCCAAAGTCAAACTCTGTAGTGTTGTAGGAGTTTAATCCTCGCATAAATATATATATATTTTTTTCTTTCTTCCTGCGTCATACGGTGAAGTTCGATTGGCCGATTTGGCAGGAACTCATTACCCTGATAACATGGGAAGGCGGTTGGATATTTATAAAGGNTTACCCTGATAACATGGGAAGGCGGTTGGATATTTATAAAGGTGTGTGTGTGTGTGTGTGTGTGTGTGTGTGTGTGTGTGTGTGTGGGTGTGTGTGTGTGTGTGTGTGTGTGTATGTGTATGTGTGAGCGCGGTGTCCACAGCTTTGGCCACACCCCAGCGGATTTTAACCCACTTCACTTTAGGTTCAGCAAGTCCTTGCATGTTCCCCCAGACCCCTGCTTCCTGTGGTCTCTAAATGGGTAATTTTGCCTTGAGGTATTTATGTGTGGCATGGATAGCTTTCTACTGCGACCCCCCTCCCGCAACTTTAAAAAAAAAAAAAAAGAAAAGCCTGACCCCTTTTAAAGCCAATTTAAACACACTGCTGTACGCAGTCTGCAGAGATTCTTTATTTCGACAGCGAGTTGCTGGTTTGTTTTGCTTGCATGCATAGTTGTGCTGTGATACGCAGGCCGCTAGCGTTTTTGTTCGGTCTTGCAGACTGTTTATGTCTGATTTCAGAGCTGTCAGTTGTTGTTTGTGAGTACTTTCCCTGTGAGGAATCTTGCAAAATTATTTCTGGAAGAGCATACATAAATATTATGCAACGTCAGGGTGTGGAAAGGTTAAGCCTCGAATTTCTGAATGGATTTCTGGATGCGATAGTACTGTATCTCGCGTGCCGTGTTTTTTTTTCTTTCTTTCTTTCTTTCTTTCTTTCCTGTTAACCCCCTTTTGCTTTTAATTGCTCTTAATTGTTCTTTTCCTTGTAACGGTGTCAGGCGCAGTCTTTAACAACAGAACCCCGGTCTCATCTGAATGACAATCGGTGTAAATGGAGCAGTCCAAGGCACGGAGGGGTGGGTGGGGTGGGACGTCCACAAGGTGAAATCTAGAGGAATGCACCGCTGAGGAGTTGTTTGTCACTCTGAAGGAGCAGGCAGATGTCAAACCTGCTGTTAAAGCCTTGGAGCTGCTCGTTGTCATAAACAACCTGCAGGTAACATGGAGTTAGCCTGGGAGTGCATCAGATAAACAGCATTTGAGGTGAAGTTAAATATAGCCGAAGGCCATGACGTAAAATCTACAGGCGGACGTCTTTTTTTTTTTTTTTTTCTTCCAAGATGTTGATTTATGTAGATGTTCACTTCTGCCTCACCGCTTCCGCTGGATGCACTGCACCTTTTCAAAGTAAAAGCAAAAGCCCTTTTGAGTCAGAACTTAACGAAACACTTTTTGCTGAAGCTACAGAGTCTTTTTGGACTGCATCTCTGCCAGCTCTGCTCGTCTAGAGTGTGAAGGTTTTGATAAAAGTGGTCAAGCTGAGTCAGATTGGCGAGAGGACATCTGTGAAGGTTATTATGTAAGTCTTGTCACGGATTCTCAGTTGCGTTTAGGTATGGACTTTGACTGGACCATTCTAAACATGACCATTCTTTGATCCAAAATATTCGATGCAGCTCAGATCAATGCTCCCCTTAACTGGCCCGTAAACGGTGTTGATAGGGTTGGAGTTGTGTCATACTGGGTGTGTTCAGGGTACATTTTGCTTTAATCAAACTCTAGTCCGTTTGTCTACAAAGTCTGTTTTGTTTGGGGAGATGTGGATGTGCAATTGACCTCTGATGAGGACCAAAACAAGCTAACTCTAAAATCCTAGGTTTAGGTTTGATTAAAGTGAACTCTGGAATGATTCGAATGCACATGTGGATGCGAGTGGAGTGGAGACCGCTCCAAAAGCAGGAAGCGAACTACAGTGCACGGCATTTTGGATAAATCCAGCCAAACAAACCAGTGTGTCTAGCGCTAAAGGGAGAAATGGCTCATAGTCTTTTACCAAAAACAAAAGAGAAATCCTACAGCTGCTAAAATCTGACACTACTCCATTTCTGTTTCCATTTTGTGAAGAAGCAGGTTGCTCTCAGTGTCTGCTTCTGAGGGTTTCTTCTTGTTCTTGGTGCATCGCCACCACAGGGGAGGAGGGGAACAGGTCTGACACAGACCAATGTGAACAGCACCAGCTGAAAATGGAACAAATGTTGCAGTTCTGGTCCCAAATCGAACAGATTCTGCTGGACCATCAGGTGTGAAAACACCCACAGTTTCCATTTCTTTCTTGACTGATGTTCTCTAACAAACCTCTGTCTGAGTCCTTCACAGACCATTTTGATTTGAATAAATTACTCGCATGTTGACTCGGTTTACTAAAATGACTGATGAAGACAATGGGGTTTTATGGCGGGGGGCGGGGGGTTTCCCCACTGTACTTGCTGCTAGTTTATCCCACAAAATCCATAAAATTTTCAAGAAACATGAAAGTTTGTGGTTGTAATGTGGCAAAATATGAGAACAAAGATAAGAAGTGCACTTTCAGAAATGCAAAAACAAAGTCTTTTCTTTTATCCTCTCTCTTTTTCCCTCACACACACCAAACCAGAACTAAACCCGGCGCCTGGCAAAATTCCCCCTCCCCCCCCCCCTCTGCCGTATGTTTGAACAGCTCTCCCATGACACCCCATCAACATCTTCCCTGGACTACCATCAGATCTCATCAGGCAGACTGTCCCACCTTGGAGTTTCTAGCCGGGTTTCAGGTTACCCCGGCTCAGTTTGGAAGAGTAGCCGTAATGCTGGCAGCCTTCTGGCTTCTCTGGTCGCGCAGCACATGGCTGGCACTTTGAGTGCATTCCTCATGGCAGACTGTGCCCCAGGAAAACAGTAGTTACGCAGCTCAAACTGAGTTAAACTCAACAGCAAACCGGAGAGCAATAATAATTCCTCATCCCTCTGGCGCGCTGTCAGATTCTGCACAGCCATTAAGTAAAGAAAAAAGAAGAAGCAGAGTCTAATCTTGTGATAAGAGATATCTGCGGCGAAACATAAACGATCCATAAAACTGTAACAGTCAGGATGACACTGAGCTGTTTCTATCTTTGCAGGATGAGTATAAATATGTCCTTGCTGTGTAATTTTTGGAGAGAATTCATGACCTCATGTTTAAGAATAGAGCACCAGAAACACACCTCCTCTTCTGTAAGAGTATTCTTCAGTGAACTCTTAAGAAAACCAGACCTTCTTGAAGAAATGTATATAAAAAATGAACCAAACGATTGAGAACGTTGTCCTGAAGTCACTTGGCAACACCTGTAGTTGCCTATTAATGTCATTCGGTGGTTTTCAACATGTAGAATCAATGATTTACTCATGTGGGGGCCGGGAGCAGGAAGTTTCTCACTCCATTACTTGAAGGTATTTCAGGGCATCCCTTTGCACTGTTTTCCATCCACCAGATCAGCTCATGAAAAATGACTGAACCTCGTTAAATAATGCGCTGCAGTTACTCTCTACCCCATCATTAGCAGCTCTGTGAGCTTCAGCGCCCTGGAACTCAGAGTTTCCTGGTGTGGACGGCGGTAGCTCTGCTTGCTCTCCGCTCCACAGGAAAGCATGCTGACTCTGCCTTCTGAATTTGATTGACCCAGTCCGTCCATTACTGGGACTTTGATGTGCTAAGTGAGGCCGCATCAACGAGTCAATGCGCATTTTATCTGAGGCCAGTGTCAGTCAATGCTGGAGTCATCGTAGAGCTACGGTTAATGTATGTTGTCAGTGAGCGAAATTAAATTTGCATTTAATGGCGTCATATCGGTTGGTAAATAAAAGTCAAACGATCTGTACATCTTTGTTGTTAAAAGACACCCATAAGTATATTTGTACTTTGCCACAAGACATGTAATAAACACACCAAAGTGTGTGGAAAATGGTCAGTTGAGACCAAAACTTTATGTTTTTGGCCTTTATGTGAAATGGCAGAAAGCACGATACAGATCACTCGCAATAAACCAGCCCCAATGGCATATATATTACTAAACTTCAAAAAGCTCCCACATACTTCATCTAAAGCCCAACAGTCTCGTGGTTATGACCGCTTGTCCGCAACCAGGATACACAGTCATGGTTGTGGGCCATTTGGATTCGCACACACCTTTCATACAATGATATGAAAGATGACAAGCCTTCTGCTTCAGCGTACGTCATGCCCCTGTCCAGAGACATGGGCATAGACAGACTTTTTGTCATTCAACAGTACATTTTCAAATGTACATATTGAGCAAAATTTCTGCTGGATTTCCTCTCCCTTCCTGCATCATCTATTTTGGTTTTACCAAAAATATCAGAGAGCGTGCCACACTTATCTGCAGACAAGCCTCCTACGATTCAGTTTCTATCCAGGGGTTTTTATCCATTTCACAGTTTTATTGTTGTAGGAGTTATTTTGTGAAAAACTGTCAAAATGTATATAAGTCTGACAAACATCCCTGAATTATATTCATGACTCCTGCTGATAGAAAAACCAGACAGTGGAAGCAGACTATCAACACTGATAACACTGATTCTGGTGCATTTTCACATAAAACACGGTAACAAACTTATGACCAATCGTACAGCACTCACACAGAGCTCTTTCAAAATAGTTAGATTGAGGCCTGGATGGCAGATACCTCTCTGTGAACAAAATGACACAGTTTCCGACACGGATCTACGTTGGTGATAGCCGATTTCTAAAGTTGGGATAAAGTATGCCAAGGCCTCCACGGGGACAGGGACACAGGTCGGATTTTTAAAACCAAAAGCTGTTTCTGGAGCACCAGAAGTGAACCCAACTTTACAGAGAACATCCTTCACAGCTTAGAGACTGCAAAACGTCTGTGCAGACCTAATTATGAAGTTCAACAGACACAAAGACTTCTAATAACTCACACCAAGAAGATGATAAAGGTAACTTGGGTCTGCAGCCTCTAGCTCTCTTTTCTCTTTCATTAACAGAACCATTTGCATACTTCTGCAGGTTCAGGCAACCAGCTATTGATATACTAGTCTTGCTAATTACAGTGCAGATTTCAAAGTCTTTGCTCAGTCATTCCTGCGCCCTCCCTCTCCATCCTCCCTTTCCCAGGCAGGCAGCGAGAAAACCTCAACCAGCCTTGATGCTGCAACTTGTTTCCTTTCATCTGTCATACGGCTGATGTCACTCCTTTCTGCTTCCTTTTGGCATTTTGTTTTGAACTAAAGCACATTCATTGATGAAATATTAAAAGTGCTGTTGATGTACCGTGCAGGATTGAAGATCTCCTACACAACCAGGTTCTCTGTACCTCCGGTGGATCCCCTGGGCAGCAAATCCAGGCGGTTTCTGCTGAACTGCTCTGTCAGGTCAAGCATTCCAGAAAACCAGTGGCCAGGAAACCACACTGCTGCTTCTTCACTTCCGGGACCCGTTTCCCCTTAATTGGCCCTTAGTGCTTGTGTCATTAGAGGGTTGGAGGGGATAGAAACGAGAGGCCGGGGTTTGTTTATTGAAGGAGTCATTCCCTTCAAATGAAGGGTGAGGCGTTTCAGTGCTTGAGAGAAATGCGTGACTTATTACATCTTGCGTTCCTGCGGTGAGACCATTGACCAGAACAAGTGTTCCTGAGTCAGTTCTAATCCTTTGGCTCACCGCCTGTATATTTTCAGGTGAGTGTGCTAACATTTGGACAAAAGGCGCCTCTCTGCCGGCGCCTGTGTGAGAAGAGTTTCTGCATTTGTAACGTCAGATTCCCTTAGAGGATGACGAGACTTAGTTTGTTGTTGGAAATGGGAGATTTTTTTGTTTTGTTTTGTTTTTTATGTTTTTTGCAAGGTTGCTGAATTCATGGGTCGTGACAGGTTACGTCACCGCCCTGAGGTGTGGAAGTAAAATGTCTCCCCACACATGTAAACTTTACCCTTATTGGAAACATTTCCCCCATCACTCATTGTTTATGTAGTTCTGAGTGTGGGACTGAAACACCAGGGGTATAATTAAAGTCCACACTAAAGTAAAAGGCTGTCTGGGGGGGCTAAGTCATCTACCCACTGACCTTAAAAGCCTGTCGACCTCCTCACCGCCCCCCGACCTCCATCTATACACACACCACCGAAACACAAAAGCTCTTAAACGGCCGCCCCCATTTTTTTCTTATCACCGGCCTGTTAAAGACCTGCTCGCCCAATTGGAGTGGATTTTGACATGATATCGGTTGGCCACAGGTCAGCAAACCTGCAAGACACAGAGCAGGGTCTGGTCTGACTGAACTGCCACTGTTAACTCAATAAAGTAAACAAAGCCTTTGGTTCAGGTTATTACTTCTGACTGGAGACGAAGTGAGCCGTGAAAAGCTCACTGTTTCCTTTCTTACCAAGTATGTTGGCATCTTGGTAAAAAAGATGCCAACATCTTTTATCCATCCCCAATGTTATCATCAACCAATGATCCAAGCTACAATATCGGTATCGTATCGAACGCGATAAGGCTGTATCGGCTGAACACCTGTAGCATTAAGCCACGTGAAATAAAACCCTTTTTTGACCCCTAGCCATCTGCTCAGTTTTCAGTCCAAGCCCCATCTGGAGCCGCTATTTCTAATGCTGATGCAGAAACGACTCTTGCTTTGCCAAAGATCAAGTTTATTTGCTCTCCAGATCTTAACTTCAGGGAGTTTGTGTTTCACCGCCTCTCGCCACATTCTTTTCCGTGGCAACCTGGAGATATATTGACAGCTGAGATGGACCAAAGAAACCGTAAAAAACTGTCGGCTGCTCTTTGTTTCACCGCGGCAAGACACAAGCATTTCGCTCTGCTCACGCCAGCTTCTTTTCCTCCCTCAGCCTCTGTACTTGAGGTCATTCGATATCCCCCTCAACTAACGGCTCCGTCACAAAGACATATTTAAAGGTTATGTAACAGAACTGCGAGTGAATACGCGTCTCTGAATCAGGAAGGGAAGATTAAAAAAGAAAAAAAAAAGAAACGAAGGAAGGCTCTTATGATCTCTCCTGTTCCTGACTGTTGGAGGAGATTAGTAGGAAGCAAGAGATAAAGGATCTTGCATTAGGTGACGAGCCACAGGTTTTAAAAATAAAAGCTTTATGGTAAGCAAATCCCCCCCGCCCCCTGCTCTGTTTAAAAGGCTTTACTCTTTCCAATAGAAACTTAAACCAGAGCAGTGAACCGTAGAACGCTTTACGTCCGCGGCGCTGTCATGTGATTTTAAACTCTTTTGAAAGACACCCTCATGCAACTCCACTGAGCAGACAGAGAACTGAAACTGATATTGAAGCTAAATCCCAGGAAGGAAGCACATGTGGATCTGTAGTCTCTGCCATGCAGGTGTTTAGACTGGGATCTGGGAGGAATGCGAACCAGCCCCCCACCCCCAATTCCACGCCGCTACGTAGAGCCACACACACTAGCCAGGTTGAGTCTTTTAAAGTTGAAAGAGCCTCTTCATCCATCATCTTGCCATCATGTCAGTGCTGCAAAAATGGGAAGCACCTGTTGGATATCAGGGTATGTGAACATAACTTCACAGGTTTGTTTTTTTTTTCCCCCTCCTCTGGCACTTAGATTTTCTTTCCCTCTAAAACCGCCTGTTCCCATCTTAATCCCGTTCATCTGACTGGAGCAACAGGTTCGTCCAGATTTGGATTACTGCACACGATGAAAACAAGTTTACGAGAATCGTTGGACCTCAGAAAAAAACACGTAGTAAACGTTAACACGCCGACGCCACACTAACTCACTCACTTGCGGCAACGGTTGAATTATTTATTCATTACATTAATGTGTGAATTCGCACACAAAAAAAGGTCAGTTTAATAGGAAATACTCTCCCCACAGTGTGGAAGCAGAGCCTGGGAGTTTCTGGAATTTGAGTTGTTTTTTTTGTTTTTTTCCTCACCAAGGAGCCATTTAAGAGGGAAATGCTGAAACATGGGGTGGAGACAGTGGTGGTAGCCATGTTGGCCACAACTGTCACTGAAATGTTTTACTGCTGTCTTGCCGTTCCTTCTGCAGTTTCTCTGCATGTGGTGCTGCATTAGCCAAAACAACAACGACTCTAAAACAGGAGCCTCAGTTAGTAGGGATCTCCAGTCGAGTTAAAATTGCCCCTACAGAAAAAAATCCAGAACTTCACTCACTTAAGGCCAAGTTCTTTCTTTTTCTTTTTTTTTTTTGCGCTGTTATCAGCTCCCCGCTGTTCTGGTAGCATCCTGTGGGCCTTCTGTTGTCACACTGATTTGTGCTTTTAGCTCCGGTGGTGTATGTAGGTTGGGACTGACTGGTGGAGTGTTTGTCAGTGAGCTTCAGTGACCTGGATACTGATGTCTCGGCGCGCCAGCTTTTGTCACTTTTACTCTCTCTCTCAAAATATTTCTAATTTTGCCTGTAGAGCCAGCTGCCACAGTTTCATATTTCTACTTCTCAGAAATTCACTAGAGTGTCGTCACTGGCACGAGTGTGACGAAGAGCAGTGAAGCTAACCGTCATGCAGGGTTATGACATGGCGCATGTTTTAGGCCTAGTAAAAGTCCATTCACCACCTCAGCTGAGAATATTTAGCTCTCAAGATTTTATCAGGCAGTAAGTGAAAGTGGAAGTTAAACAACATGGAATAAGCCTCATAAAACCAGATTATTTTACCTTTGAATGTGAAGAAGTCTTTAAGAATGTGAAACGTTGCTTCAGTGACTGAGTATTGATGATTTTGTCTGCTTTTGGAATAAGCAAATAGTTTAAGTCCAGATTTACATACTTTTGATTTTCTTTGCCTCCCAGTCCTCTTCATTGTGCTGAAAAGCCCAAACATGTTCACCCTTGTTTGGCTTTTGCTTCTTCCTTCATTGCTTCCTTTTTAAGGGACCAGTTCCTCGCCATCTACATTCATCTTTTATCCTTGCCAGTAATTTCTGTGCCTCGGCTCCCTCGAGCATTTTTCATACTCTGTTCTCACTCAAAGCTCTCACTCTCTGAGCTTCTGGGTCTCTATCACACTCCCTTTTTTTCTCTCTCTCTCTCTCTCTCTCTCCCAGTTTCTTATTTTGGGAATCAGCCAGTCCTGCTCCCAGCAGCCCCACTGGCTAGAGTGCTGGGATATAAAAATGGATGACCTGCCCTCCATTATGCTCCTCGTACAGTCCTCAGCTTGAAACATTTAGCGACCCTAAAAAGCGGTGCTTTCATGCTCGGCGTGAAGATGCGTTGATTAATATTTGATTCAGTTTCCCCGGGCTAACGCGTACCTGAATCACACACCTGCCGGGCGCCTTTCTAAATTCAGAATCCAAGCTTTTTGTTTTCTTGGCTTGTGGCTCATCATGGCAGTCAAAATGCCGCCAGCTCAAAATAAAGAATTCATTATATTTCCCAATAAAGCTTTCAGTTTCAGTCTGACCATTTTCACTAAGCTTATGACACAAACTTCCACAGACAGACAGACAGACAGAGAGAAAGAGAGAGAGAGAGTCTTTACAAGAACAGGAAACTTTTATCACCAAGTCCACTACTGCGTTTCCAAAAAGTTGTTCCTCAAGATCCAGTTTCCAGCGTACAGACTCACTGCTCACTGGGGAGCTGGTGGGGACTTCCACTGACATCCGAGCACTGGAAACACTGGACTGAATGAGGCGCTGCATTGTTGCGAGGCACGGTGCAGAAACGGTTAAAGGCCCGCACCCCATCTGTTTAGATTTTGACATACCACGGCGTTTTGGCACTCCAGAACCGTCCTGTTTGGCAAACTGCAGCGTAATCCGCCACTAGAGACTGCAAATACGTTTACTGTACACCCGAGAAGCCAGGGGATAGCAAAGTCCGTCAGTCATCAAGAGCAGGGGTAACACCCACTTGATGAGCGCCATTGATGGCTGGGAAGAGGAGTAGAGGAAAAAAGTAAGACGATATTTTTGGTCAAACCCAGATTTATATCATCCATCAAAATCTGCTGAACGGTCCTTGTGATGCGTTGCCCAGTCTGTGTTGGCAAACCCCTCTCTACACCAGGATCCATTTATTGTAGAACAAGTTGCTGCGAAGTTTAGACTTCATGTCTGGCTTTGTGTGATGCTAGATCACATCAACGTTTATCAGGTTTTCAACTCTTCCTTCGAAAAGCAATCATAAAGTCTGATGAGTGTAATTTGTCCCAAACTTTAACTTTACAATACATTTACACAGTGCTAAGCCCCTTTTGGTCGCTTGTGAGTGAGTCGCGATATTTTCCCGCCCGGTCTCAGGGTTTCGGCTGTCTCTACTGCCAGACCCCATGAGAAATAATTGCTGGAAGTAACGTTTTATGGCGAGCCATTCATGGGAAAAGCGAGGGCCGGTGTCTGTGGTTGCGTCACAGGATTCACGAATGGGTCGCCCTGCTTTGGATTAAGGACTTTGTGGAGTCTGAACGGAGTATTATTTCTCTCTGGCTGCTCTGGAGATGGCAGCCGGTCGGGCTGGGCGAGGAGGAAAGCACCCAGAAGGTGGGCCTGGGTCCTTACTAGCCGAGAAAGTCCCCATGTGTTGGCTGTCAGCCTGGAGGCTCGTAAGCGCCGTGGAAGGTGTCTCTCATCAGAGGCACACCCTGTTCATTTAGGAATCTTGCTAAAATCCAACCAGATGTGTCGATTTGTTTCGTTTGCTGTGATTCTTTTTTCGTTTTTTACAGCTCTTGGATTAAGCACTATGTTATTCAAACACACTAGAAGATTTAGACATAGAAATGTTTTCACTCAACCAGGAAAATTGTTTTTGATACAGAATGAGACAGGCATCTCTCAAAAGATAAAATCTTGCAAGTTAAAGGAAAAGTTATTTTATTTTGTTAAAAAATATTTATTTCTCTGTAGTCAGTTGAAAAATGTTTATTGGCAAAAGATCAGTCAGTCTTTGTGCATGTTTTTCACTGGTGTTTTGATGATTTATTGTCGGCGGTGAACTCTCTTTGAGGTTGGAAGGTCTCCTGGCCATCGCCCTAATCTTTAGCTCCCTCCACTGATTCTCTTAAGTTGATTCTTTAAGTTTGCACTCTGGCCTAGCTGCTCCAAAATCCTAATATTAACTCCATTCAGAAGAGAAGTATTGATCAATGCAACCCTTATTGGTACTATAAGCCTACATATGCCAGGGGGATTAATAATTAACTCTGTTTATTAGTATATTTCCCTTAAGGATACACACATCAGTGTGCTGCTGGCCTTCTTTCTCCAGTTTTCGAAAAGCATTCACCTGCCGATATTGACTTTAGCTGATTCTCATGAGTCTTAAAGAACTGCTTGCATAAACAATGTAAACAATTTTTCTAGCTATGCTGTTGCATCTTCATTATTTATATTAGGAGCAGGGGTGATGTCACACTGTGTGAGAGAGAGAGAAGGTGCTGTAAAACAAGGTTCTACT
Source organism: Poecilia formosa (assembly GCF_000485575.1). Classification (NCBI taxonomy): domain Eukaryota; kingdom Metazoa; phylum Chordata; class Actinopteri; order Cyprinodontiformes; family Poeciliidae; genus Poecilia; species Poecilia formosa. The sequence goes on from NW_006799976.1 coordinate 3,260,651, forward strand.
TCTTTAAAACAAAGCTAAAATAATTACAGAGGTGACATTTTAAAATCCTGTTAGCATTTTATTTTAGCAGCTAGCTGGATTAGCCTGGTTGCCACATTGAAAATGCAGACCTTTAATTCTGTGTTTTCCAAATAGAACATGTTCCTTGACAAGCTTGAAAGGATAAAAGCATCATTAATGTAATATGTGAATCCTTCCTGTTATATGTGGAAGTACTTCCTGTTACTTTTGTTTCACTGTTTGCCTCTTTTCCTTTGGCACCAGCTCGGCTCAACTCGGTTCTTAGGCGTGGTGCGTTCACTGATCAGAGAAAAGCCTGGATTATTTCCAACCGACCAGTCACTGCTCAGGCCTGAAAATCAGCCTTTCAGCAGATATCTTTTTTTTTTTTTTTTTTTTTTTACTTGTTTGGGTACTTAGTGGCTGTTTGTTACTGTAACTTACACCACTGACTAAAATTGTTTTTTTATTTATATTAGGTAAATAATCCACATTTATCCGTTTTTATTTTTATTCTTACAAAGTCGTTCCTCCTCTTTGAACACTACAAATTTGACTAGACATCCTTTCAAAGCAGCCTGGGTGACATTTGCATTTAAACTCTGCTACATGTTGCGTCAAACGTGCTCAAATGCCACTCGGCCTTTCCCAAAACCGCAGCACACAATCCGCTTTGCACGCAGTTGCATCTGTATTCACAGCTCTGAGAATGGGAGGACATGCAGGGATTTCCGTCCTGATGAGTTCCCACCTGCCACGTTACAGAAGCAGGTGAGCCCTGAAGAGAAAGTAAACAGAAACATGCCTGCATTATGATACAGACTATAAAGGCAGATGAAATGAAAAGCGGGTTCTGAATGACTGGCTGCCTTAAGCAGCCCGACGTTAGAGGTAAAGGTCTGGCCTGCACACCAGCTGGCTGGCTGGCTGCTGAGTCGTTTCAGGGGCCCCTTTACCGTTCCAGAGCAAGGCGGGGGTGGGCACCTGTCCATTAGAGCTGGGAGTCTCTCTCCTCCACCTTAACACCAGCCCCAGTGTCACGGGTCTCCTGCTGGGCCGAAGTCTGGTACCTTCATCACCCAGCAGCTCATTACTAACAGAGTCCTCTGTGGCGGCGCTCATTCATCAATGGGAGGTCTCTCCATTCACTTTAATGTCTGCGCTGTTACCTTGGCAGCGCTTTGTGTGAGGGGAGTAATTTCCCAGCTACAGCCACTCGGGGAGGACGCATTCATGACTATTGGTTTGAATTCTTTCACTACATGTGTCCTCAAAGTGTGGCTGGCCCCCATGTCTGTTTTATAGACCCTGCTGATCCTTCCCTCAGACTGTGCGCCACTGTGGCACCGGCCCCTGGCGGAAACGCCTCGTTTAAATCATTTCCATTCGGTTCCCATCGTAAAGCTGTTGTATCATTTGGCCCATGATGAGCCAGCCATTGTTAGCTTGCTCAGGGTGGGCTGAAGAGGTGAAGAAAAATAGTCGTAATTCCTGGTCCTGATCATTCTGAATAGATCTAAAAGGTCAAAAATCGATTTCAGAATGCGTTTAAGTTGTACTTCTTTGCCGCTCCTACTTGAGAGTATAATGTATATTGCTTTATGTGCCAACATGGTCACCGTATAGCATACCTAGCTAGTTCCTTCTGTCTGAATGGAATGAGCTAGCATGAACATGAGGAGAGCGTGATTGTAGAAGATTTAATATAAATGCACTTTGATTAAGACAGTCTGTATTTTATTTTCAGTCAGAGGTTAATACAATATGGTTGAATGAATTCTGTTTAATTTTAGTAAAATTATATTTTGAATCATTCTTAAAGAACCAAGCAGCTAACCCAATGCTGGTAATTTAGTTTTAAACCTGTTTTGTTTTTGTTTTTTACTATAAACTGATGGGATTTGATAGTGTTTTTCAGCATAGAACCTTAGAGTCTTAATAAAATGTACTCTTTTTTTAGCTTTACATAATATTATAATGATACTCCATCATTTAAAAAAAAACATACCTGGAGTGTTACTTTGATTCTTAAATGCATGTTTGAAAAATCCTTTAATCTCCCGTGGCAACCATTCAGCTGTGCAAAACACCTGGTTAGACCTACTGCAAGGACAGTTTCTAATAGCAGCCCTACACTCGGCTCCTTCAGACTAGCCAGAAGGAATTAGCAAACATCTGGTGGAACTGAGCATCAACTGAGCTCATTATACGAACTACGTCTCAGTGAAACGCGGGTAAAAACGTTGTTAAACATGACTAATACAGGAGCCATGTTGTGATGACTTCCTGAAGGCGGAGTTTCAGAAAGAGCAGGAGCTTCTAAAAGAGACAGAGGCCCAATTTCAAGATGTTGAATTATGAAATCAAATTTGATGTAATATAATTTTGATCTATGTTACTGGAGGTAACATAGATTCTTGATTGTGCTATAAAATTACACTATGTGCCCGGAAAATACACAACACTACCTCCCTAAATAAATGTTATATTTGTTTACATGATCGTTTCCTCTTGTCAGTCACATCATTTCAACAGAATCTCTAGGCTGTTTAAATAGAAATCAATTGGTTTCTGAAATGAAAATAATTTGACTCAAATCGTGACCCAGAATCGACTCAGAATTGAGTTCAATCACGCATCCAGTGGACTGTCAGGTTTGGGGAGTTGCTCGTTGTCAGAGGTTGCAGCGGAAACCGGGAGCAGACAAGGTGGATCAAAGACGGCTCGGTTCTGATGGAATAACACTTTGTAATCGGGAGCATATGCTGCAGCTCTCAGGAGATCCATGCTGCAGACCGAGAGCTGGGGGAGAACAAGGAGATATGCTGTGAAAAAAAATTTTGCTGGAGTGTTTTTCAGAGCTTACAATCACAATAAATACCCAGCTGCATAGCCGGGCAGATTACAACGTCTTAGCAGAAGCAACAACAGCTTTCTGTGTTTTTTGTTTTTTTTCCGCCCTTGCTCCGTGTGTGGTTTTCTTTTTCAGCTCACCAGCTCCCATCAGGTTAACCCTCCGTCTGAATGTGGGAACCTGTAAGACGCGGCCCGGCGCAGGGGGCCATCTGTGACTCTGCAGATGGCCCCCGGCTTGTTAAAGTGGGCCACTATAGATATGGCCCTGTCATCAAACCCGGGGATGGGACAATGAGAGATTACAGATGTCTGATCTCTTGGTTTAAACGCGGTCTGAGGACTGCGGGACACGGGGAGGGGCCCGGTGCTGTGATCTTTGTTTTGTTTTTTGTTTTTTTTTCTATTATCATCAAGGAAATTTGAAGGCACAAAGTCACAGAGAGCAACCAACGTCTCACTCTGAGGATTTAGTCGGTTGTTTCCATGTTTCTCATGTTGCCTTCTTTTGTTTTGATCTTTTATGGTGGCTTTCAAGAGAATGGTAATCATTTACAGAAGCCTGAGCAGGAAAGTGGAGGTCCAAAAGAAAAAAATAAATAAATGCTTTGCCTGTTTTTACCTCTTCATTTTCAGCCGTGCATCAACCTTTGCTTCTACTCTTTCCTTCTCTTCCCCATGCCCAATTTAGTGTTTCTTGTTTTTTGTTGATGTTGGTCATGAGCTAGAGGCCGATCTGCGTTCTCATCATGCAGAGCAGCCAGACTGAGACGTTGTACCCTGGTTCAGAGTGTGGTTGGCAGGCTAAAAAGAGCAGATCTAGAAGATAGTGGCAACAGAAGAAAGGAATTTCATGTATCTTTTATGAGCGCGCCGACTTTTAAGAACTTTTATTGACACAGCCAAAGTACAGTAACTCAATCTTGTTTGGTAGTCATTCGTTTTGGGGGAAATCTCCTTGGTGTACTTTTTTAATTTTTTTTTATTTTAACCTTTTTTCCAGCTTTTCTTTACAGGCCTCAGAGGTTTATTAGAGGATATCAGTGAAATAACGGTCTCACGAAGACCAAGCGTCACACCAAACAGGACAGGGAGAAACTTGTTAAGACATTTACAGTGGCAGTAGTCTATAAACCATATCATCTCTTGCTTTTATCATCTCACCGTTTAGCCCATCATGATACAAACTTACGAGGAAATGACAGGCCACCTAAACCACCAGGGTTTCCCCCAGAAAACCTGCTAAGCCTAATGGCAGAGGCGCAATGGCGGTCCAACAGAATGTTTTTGTAGATTGTTGATTTGCCTGAAAACTGCAATCAGTGCATCTCTAACACTGATTGCTCAGGTGTGTCCAGCCCTCGTCTTCAAGATCTGCTGTCTCACAGGTTTTAAATGGCTCCCTGCACCAACCCAGCCGAATCATATAATTGAAGCCTACCATCAAGTTTGGCAAAGGCCTGCTAATGATCCATTTGGTTCAGGTGTGTTGAAGCAGGGTTGACTCTATGACCTGCAGGTCAGTAGATCTCAAGGATTAGGGTTGGAGTCTCCTGTCCATCTATACACACAGGACTCAACCTTGTATTCAGCTCCCGGTTAAAAGACCGCTGGAACCAGGGTATATTTAGAAGGTGTTTATTAGCCACCGAGCTTCAACAGGCTGAGGCAGGTTCTGTCATTCGTCTCATTTAGCATCGCCGAGGCGATGACTTCATACTGTTTAAGATTATTTATCTCTGCTGGGGAAAAACAACATGTGAATATCTGTCTCTTCATCTGTCTTGTAGTATCATCGCTGAGGGCCAGATCAGTGTGTACATTGGCATTGTGTCCAATTCTGACTTCTTGCACAACAATCACTTGACTCGTCCCCCTCCTCCCTCGGCTTTTGTGACCTCTCCCTCGACAATCCTTAAGAAATCTGAGATGTTGGGAAGGTTTCAAGACGAAGGTTATCCTGGAGTGATTTACCTCTCTGTGTAAACCTCCCCCGATCCGCGGAACGCCCCTTAATTTATGTGCACAAACGTGGGAGGGGATAAGCCATTCCAAGGAATCTGTCAGTAGAATTTTGAATCCAGATCACCGGGCTGTTTGCTTTCATCTGCATTGTTGCGACACTTTACATCACTGCAAGAGTGCGAGTCACTGATTGCAGTTGTTACTTATCTTTGATTATGTCCTCAGAGCCGGATGTAAACTGTGACAGCTGATAAGTTTTCACTGCGGAATGTGGTCTAGACTAGACCTGTCGCCATAAGCAATAAATGAATCGCATGATCAGTTAAAATAAGCTCAATCATTTCCAATAGCATATCTTACCATTTTTCTCTTCTTTCTACCAAAAACCGGATGACAAAAGTCTTGAGTCTGATGCTTTGGTCTCAACCAGCTCATTTTCTGAGGGACAGTTTTTGTTTTACAGAGACTCCATAACTCATTTTATTTGTTGTTTCTGTTGTTTATTTTGGATATTTAAGATGTCTTCCAGTTCCGGTGTCAAATGTTCATTAGAATATAAGTTTATTGATCCATAACAATGCACTATAATGCCATTATCATTATATTACTTGAAAATAGCCTCAAAACAGCAATATATCGTTTATCACAATAACTTCTGCAACAATTTATAGTCCAGGAAAATTAAGTTAAAATTAAATATTGGTCTAGTCTAGACCAATATTTTCAAAATACTTGACAATTGCTTGACTGCGACGTTTATTGCCCTCCGATCATGTGATGTGGCGCCACATCCACCACTTACTCAGGTCTCCTCCTGTACAGTTAGAACGACTCTAATCTGACTTCAGCCTAAGGAGACGTCACCTTTACATACGTAATTAAAGGGGTCAAGTCTGCTGTTCATCCCCTCAGTCACCACGCATTCAGCGCTCCCATTATGTCACAGCCTGGAGATGTAACGCCCCCTCCCTGTAAATGTAATTTCTGCAGTCGTGCAGCAGCACGCAAGAGCGCATGTCTTCCCGGTGATGTAATATGCGCCCGGTCATGCCAATAAGCGAAGAACTACGGCGAGGTTCTCCTTTGAAAGGCGCTGGGGCAGCTGCGCCCCTCGCTCTCCATCTGTGAAGTGTGTACGTTCAACGCAGGCCTTTGTTGCGGGGCGCTGATGGAATTGACCCGGGGTCATGCCGCTGCAGCTTCCCCCTCTGTGAAAATATACACACTTTGTTGGCATTTCAATATAGTTTGATTTCAACCAGGTGTCTTTATCCCTCAGCAGCTTGAGGAACGAGAGGCGTCGGCGTCAGAGGGGATCGGAGGGAGAAGCTGAAGCAGAGATGCATGTTGACGGAGGAATAAGGAGCGGCGTCGACAACGCCATCTGTCTGTCTGAGTGCGTTGAGACGGGGCGTCAGGCGGGCAATCTGTTTTCTTCCTGTCTGTTGTGCTGTTTCACGGGAAAGCGGGTGTTTATTGTTTGAACCTGAATGGCTTCGCTGATGTGTATACCACTCTCGCACATCGGCCTTGAACTTGTTTGGCGCCTGAGTGACACATCAAGATTGTTTACCTTATAAAAAAAAATCTCCTTCCGCTCCAACCAGATCTGTGTCGCTCAGGAAACCAGAGCCGGTTCGACGCGTTCCGGAGAGATTTAACGCTTGTTTACAGTCGTAGGAGCACAAAAATGAAAATGATCTGTGGTGTGATTTGGACAAATATTTGAGTCTCAGCATGTTTTTTTTGTTGTTGTTGTTGTTGTTTTTTTACACATCTTAATGTCCAGTTTTTTCTAGTCTTTATCATTTATAGTTTAGTGGAAGTCACTGACTAAAATTTACTTATAAAAGGCAGATTCCTTTTACACGTAGAACTCACATTGTATGAGTTCCTGGATCAGAAAACGGTCTGATCTTCACATTTCCAACCAGCTAACCAGAGGCAACTAAGCTAAAAATCCTCCACTTTTGCTTCTTTGTCAGTTTCTCTGTAAATGTCTGATTTTTACCACAAAAGCAAATATTTTTCCTCAGTAACTGCTCAAAGTCAAATCTAGTCAGCCTTGCTCATCTGAAGATAATTTTCTGCTTTCACTTCCAGCTTCTCACCAGTAATGAGCTTTCTGCTCGATTGTATTGGCCGTAGCTGTTTAATAAAACCCCCCCAAGTACACATTGAAGTGTTTTGCAGCTGTAGCGTGATTTATTCAGCCGGTTCCATTTGTTGACTAACACTTGTAAATTAGAAGCCATTAAAAAGCACAAACATAGTGATTTACACATGTGTTACTGTTGCGTTGCTCTGGGTGTTTCATGGCTTTAATGAGTGAGCGGGTTGTTGGTGCTGCAATATCATGTTGCTCAAATGGTCATAGGAGGATGTTTGTGGGATGGGCCCCGATCGCCAAGACAAAGGGCCTTTTCAGATGCTCTCTGGAGCAATCAGAAAGTTTATGACGAGGTTTCAAAAGGTCAGTTTCCTTGTCAGATAGTGAGAGCTCACATGTAGCTTTTAAAATGTGAGGATGGATCAAGTATCTGCATGTTGTAAACATTTAAAGGGGCAGTATTATGTATTTCCCAGGCATATACTGGTACATTATAGCAAAATCAAGTAACTATGTCACCATCAGTTGTTATAAAAATGCTATATACATCATGTGTGACTTAAAAGAAATTTGACTTTGTAGTTTTGTGCTTTGAAATTGGGAATCTGTCTCTTTAAGAAGCTCCTGCTATTTCTGAAATGCCACCTACAGGAAGTCATCGCAACATGGCTATTAACCCTTTAGCAACATTTTTACCAGCGTTGAACTGAGCAGTAGCTCCTATAATGAACTCAGCAGATGCATAGTTCCACCAGGTGTTTTCTAATTGTTGCTGGCTAGTCTGAAGGAGCCTGGAAGGGCTGCTCTGTGAGGCGGCAGCTTGGTAACTTGTACTGGTCCACCCAGGCATTTTGCACAGCTGAATGGTTGCCACGGGAGATTAAAGGATTCCTCAGCCAGGCAGGAAAGAATCAAAGCAACAATCCAGGTATGCTTTTGATGAGGGAAAAACCTTATAACATGATGTAAAGCTAAAAAAAATAGATTTTTCGTCAAAAACCCTGATTGCTTTAAATCCCTAATGTTTTCTATTGGGATTTTGCTTATTGAGATTTGTTGTTCTACCTCTGCAAAGTGGTTCTTGTATGCCTAAAACATATGGTTCATCAGCCATTGCCATCATTCTAGAAAAATTAAAAAAAAAAAACACAGCCTTTAGATTTTCAAACTCTGCAGTGTGAGTGGGAACAGGGGCGACGGAGGATTCCCTCCCATTTGGATTTTTGCTTTCTGCAGACTCACAGCTGGCCGGGAGGTAATGGAGGAAACTGGAGGTGTGATTCAGTCACTCTGCTCATGCTCCTTGTCAGATATCGCACCACAGATAAGCTGCCTTTACGCCGCGGAGAGTGACAAGCCTAGGAAACCCCAATCCACTGAGGCTTCATTTCCTTCCACAAACAAACTGCGGAGGACCTATGGGGGGGTCCCAGTTACACCATGATTACCCCGTGATCTTAAATGCACTTGAGGTTTGCCATACAAACACACACCACACACACACGCAAGCGTGTGTAGATTAGATCCGGGATTGTGGCAGGGGTTAACCAAAGTAAACATCACAATGACCCGCCTGTCGCTTCCCTGTCATTTGAGTGGGATCCCACTAGGACTAGGGAGCGTGTATACAAGCTCCCTAGTCTCTCTGGCGTGCCTCATTCTGTTTGAAAGTCTCCTGACGTTTTCTACTCTTTTTGCAGTTGCCATCCACTCTTTGGGCGTATGATTGTGTTGGAGCCAGATTCTACGAGTCTGTTTGTAACGTTTCAGCAGAAATCACCAGTTCCACATGAGCATCTTTGTATTTGTTCACGGAGACGTTTTGTCCATTTTCCTTTGCAAATCAGCCCAAGCCCAGCCAGATTGGATGGCAGACGTCTCTGAACAGCTATCAGTCTTAACACATATAAATTCACAGTGGGTTTTAGGTCTAGACTTTGACTAGGCCATTCTAACATGTGATCATATGTTGATTTAAGTCACATTATTGTAGTTCAGGCAAGGGGTGGGCGATATGGACTTAAAGTTTTATCTCAATATTTTGGGGTACTATTGTGATTACAATAGAAGTGACGATAAAAAAAAATCTGATAACATTCTGATAACAGTCACATAAAGCAGTGTGATTTTCCGTACTGGAGTTTAAAAATCCAATATGGCGACGCCCAAGTATCCATTGTTCTGTACCTCTTACGAATCTTGTTTTAAGCTGTAACTTCCACACGCAAACATTTCTTTGAATTTGTTCAGTTTAGAGTTGATTTTAGATGTTCTCTTACAAGTGCGTGTTGTACCATACATATTTTCACCACACTTACTATTGTTGATGCAAGGAGCGGCCATATTGGATCGCGAGCTCGGCATTTAAAAACAGGGTTTTCCCCAGAAAACCTGCTAAGCCCTGTGGTAGAGGCACTGGAACAGTCATCCAGCGACCCATCAGGTTTTTGAGTTAAAAAATGTTTCAGGTTGACAGAAAACTTTGAAAATATGATTAGGTCATTGTAAATGTGTTACTGGAAGACATTAACAAAACTCAAACAGCAACTTAGAAAAAGCAGACATGAAAAAATGAATAAATAAGCAATGCTTAGGGTCCCAAGTAAAGCCTGGTGGCCCGCCAGGCTTATAATACTCTGGGGGAAACCCTGAAAAATATTCTTTGGGATGCGTTCCAGTTGATTTTAATGACTCTGAAGTCAGAATTTCAGAGTTGAAGCATAACTCGCCCTCGGTTATCTGAGTATATGTCTTTTAAAAGTAACAGGTCATACTGTGTCTTATTTAAGGATGTCAGAAAAAAGGGGGATGGACACAAATGTCTGGCACAGTTAGTTTCTATTTCTAAAACTCATTGAAAAACATTTTCTCTTTTTTTTTCACTTAAGTACCCTATTTTATTTTGGTCTGTCAGATGAAAACTTTTTAAAATACATTGCAGTCGTATAACACAGATTATATCAAAGAGGAAAATTAACCTGAAAACAATTTTTGATTGAGATAACTTATTTACGTGACATCGCAGCACCGCAGTCAAAATTTTCCCTGCTTTGTTGTTTGTGTTTATGCTAATAACCAACACAGATCCCTTTTATCTGGGACACTCCTCGTCCCTAATCTGGTTTTTTTGTTGTTGTTTTTTTTAAATGGGATCCCGCGTTAGGTGGCACACTTCTACCCTTGTAAAGTTCACTGTCGACCCATTCAGAGACGAAGCATGTGGGGAAAACCTCATTTATTCTCATTAGCATTCAATCCAAATCTCAAGCCCTGCCCACGCCGGCGTGCGACTGACATCTGGTGTGTGGTTGACTGATGTCACCGACTCAAGCTGGCCTTTAATCACATTTTTGTTCAAAATATCTGCCGAGTCAGACGCTGGCCCGTTTCAGTCTGGGTAATAGTCTTTTTTATTAGGCTTCACTTTCAATTAGTAGTTTCTGCATGAAACCCAACATGACTCAGCTGAAACCCTGCAAAAACAAAACAAAAAAAAATCCTTCCAATTATTGTTTTGTAGTTTCTAGAGCGAATATCTTACAAGTAATTTTTCAGTAAGATATATGAGCTTCTTTTAGGTCCATAATTATTGAATATTGATTTTTTTAAAAAGTACTAGTTCCACTGACTGATTTTTTTTCACTTAAAACTTATTGGAAGAATAAGTGAACAATATTCACTTATAACAATATTTCACTTGTTACAAGTGAAATAAGTGTGTATGTAAGTTAGCTGTCTTTTTTCAAGTGTCTAGTAAAAACTAGACCAAAACAAACGTGGTAACATTTTGTGTTTTGACATTGCAGAGAAGAAAATCCATCAGTCAATGACAGGAAGTTGCTCTTATTAGTTGATATAAATCACACAAGTTCCTCTCTTTTTAAATCCAAGTTTCTTCCAAATCGATAAAAACATTTCCTCGGGCAAACTGTGTGCAGACTGCTCAGACCGAGCATGTTCGCCAAAACACCAAAGGCTTTCTGAAGCTCATCCCCCCGCCGGATCGAGTTCAGCTTTTAATGGCAGGGAACGGGTATTGGGAGTGATGTTCGAATCTGAGCCTCTTGAGCTTCCTTAGAGCGTTACTCTGCGTCTCCCGGCCCTCTGCTGCGTGATTAGAGGTTCTGTGGACCCGCAGGCTTCTGCTCTGCCGCTGGATTTCCACTGAGGCCTGCCAGGGCGGGATAAGCTTGCCGTGATGTCACTCTGCCTCGGCTACGAAGTTGATGTGATTACCATCTTAGAAATCACTGTCGGGCTGCAGAGAAGCAAATTACCGAGCTTGTTCGCGCTCTCTCTCTCTCTCCCTTCCTCTCTCTTTCTACATCTTCCTTGTTCTGGCGGGCGGTGAGGTCGGGGGGTCAGGTTCACCCTGCTCTGATATATCACTCCCACTGGAGCCAAACTAATCACAATCACTTCCCAGGATCATTCCCACACTCAGATGGGGGATTGTGTCTCATGCTTAGTGAGGAAAGCAGAACAACCAAAAAACAACAAAAAAATACATGCAGTTTTTGCCTTCATTTCTTTCCCTCCGTGCAGTGAGCCTTATTTTTTTCTCTTCTACCTCTCTTTGATCTGCAAAACATGTGCCAAATATAAATCACTTGTTTTACAGCGTTCTCCTCTTCAAGGGGAGCTCAGCCTGCACTCGTGGAGCTCCGAAAGTGGCTCGTGCACAGGCTTTTCGGTGCTCCCTAAAAGCATTGTTGGCTTTTCTGCGCGCTCGCATTCCAGCTGCAGCTCTCCTGACCACACAAGAAGGCCAGTGGTGACGAGTCCAGGAGAGACGCACGAGTTTGCCGGGTATCGAGCACTCACTGGTTGTTCTGGTGCTCGCCCTCTTGGCTCGGCGCGAGGACCCGAGGCATCGGTGGGGGTTCTGGGGGGGAGCAGGATTAATGAACCCCTGACAAGGTTTTGACTCTCGGAAGTCGAGGAATTACAGTTTAATTTACGGCTGGAATTAGTAAAGCCAAGAGAAATGGCTTAGGGGAGGAGAGAGGGGCGGTTTGAAGATGAAACCACACTAACAAACCATTTTATCCATTTATGAGATAAGAAAAAACCCCCAACTCATCCTGAAAGGAGAAGCTGGAGGCTACACTACACAAGAGTCTGGGGTCTTTATAACATGTGGAGAAAGGAGAACCCAACCCTTTTACCCTTAACCCCCTCCCACACACACACACACACACACACACACAAACGGAGACCCAGTGTTATAAATATGCACATTTTGCCTTCTGTTACATGTAAACGAATCTTTATTCTTGGGCTTGGTGGAGCTTTTCTGTTTTAAATCATTCTTTACTCTGGGACTCCGGCACTCCAGCAGAGACTTTACCGACTGAAAGAAGAGTTATTTGTAGAGCTGAATTAAAAAAAAAAAAAAAATCATCTGGCAACCAAAGTGAAACTACGTTTACTCAAGACCGCTGCCAGGAAACTGGCAGCATTTTCGGATGTTGATTGAGGAAACACTCCACGTTTAAACCGTACCGCCGAGACACCTCGACTCAGCAGTAGTTGTCATGCCAGGCCACTGTAGGGCGCTGTGGTTTAAGAGGGCCATCAAACGCGCTAAGTGTAGGAAACGCACACAGACTGCTGTTACTGTTGCTACTAATGCAAACAGTGCTAACCCACTTGTGATGCTTACTGCTGTTTTAAAGTCGTAACAGTTAAAATGTTGCCTATGTTGTCGTCTTGCAAATACGTTACCTAATCACACCGAGGCGCTGGAAGTGAGGCACAGGAGTATTGAGATTGTTTGCCCAAGTTGTTTATGCCTGTAAACCAGGGGTGGGCAATCCTGGTCCTCGAAGCCGGTGTCCTGCAACTCTTAGATGTCTTCCTGGTCCAACACACTTCAATAAACAGCTGAATCACCTCCTCAGTGCAGTCAAGTTCTCCAGACTCCTGCTAACATCCTCATTATTTGTGTTGAAGTAGAGACACATTGAAAAGTTGCAGGACACCGCCCCTCGAGGCCTGGAGTTGCCCACCCCTGCTCTAGGCATTATCTGCAAATCTGGCACGTTTGGTATGCTCAGCAGAAACTCCATGCATCAGTTGCAATATTTGCATTGATAAATTGAATACATTGTAGGACAGATCCCATTTAGACTTTAGGTTTGTGCAGCACGCCATAGATAACATCAGATGTGTAACTTTGAAGCTTCTAGCTGAGTTGAGACTCCGGTGTTTAAAGCCTGAGCAGACGGTAGCAATCACATCAGAGTTGAAGGTCAGTCGTAATTACATCTAACCTTCCAAAAAAACATTCATTATGAAATTAAAGTGGGCGTAATTGTGCCCAGGTTGCCTCTTGCTGCTAACATAAGAGTTTAGTTTAGACTGTAAGGTTGCTCCCTGGAAGTCAAGTTGCAGGAGATTTCAGGAGAGAGCGGGAAACTCCGGCTGGGATTCGTGTCTAAGTCGGAACGGAGCTGCCAGATCTCCAGAGAGGGCGCGTTACCAGGCAGAGCGAGCTAAAGCTGCCTTGTTTGTATTTTTACTGCCCCACTATTTGAGCCCGGGGGGAGACAGCCCGTCATGCTGTAGCTACACACACTCTGGAATATTACGGACACTAACGCTGCCTCTGGAGAACGACGATTTCCTGCAGACTGAGACAGAGAAAAAAAAAATGAAAGTCTACCCCAGTCAGATGAAATGAGAAAAATGTGCTGATTTATAGTGGGGTTTTTTAAATGGGATGTGATTTGGGTTGAGTAGTGAAAGTGCTCACGTGATGTGTGTGCGTGTGTGTGTGTGTGTGTGTGTGTGTGTGTGT